>NW_027445931.1:0-181883 GCF_038048845.1 Mixophyes fleayi
TATTCTTAATTCATGATTCATGATTCAATTCATGATTCATAATTCATGATTCATGATTCAATTCATGACTCATGATTCATGATTCATGATTCAATTTATGATTTATGAATCAATTCATGATTCATGATTCGATTCATGATTCATGATTCATGAATCATGATTAAATTCTATAATCATGATTCATTAATCATGATTAAATTCATGATTCATGATTCATGATTCGATTCATGATTTATGATTCGATTCATGATTCATGATTCATGATTCAATTCATGATTCAATTCACTATTCATGATTCAATTTATGATTCATGATTCAATTCATGATTCATGATTCATTTCATGATTTGTGATTCATGATTCAATTTATGATTCAATTCATGATTCATGATTCAATTCATGATTCATCGATTCAATATATGATTCAATTCATGATTCAAATCATGATTCATGATTCAATTCATGAATTATGATTCAATTCATAATTCATGATTCAATTCATGATTCATGATTTATGATTCAATTCATGATTCATGATTCATTATTCGATTCATGATTCATGATTCAATTCATCATACCTGTATCATGATTCATGATTCATGATTCATGATTCATGATACAATTCATGATTCAAGATTCAATTCATGATTCATGATTCAATTCATGATTCATCATTCATGATTCATGATTCAAGACTTATGATTCATGATTCAATTCATGATTCAATTCATGATTCATGATTCAATTTATGATTCATGATTCATGATTTATGATTCAATTCATGATTCATGATTCAATTCATGATGCAATTCATGATTCATGATTCATAATTCGATTCATGATTCATGATTCATGATTCAATTCATAATTCATGATTCAATTCATGATTCATGATTCATGATTCGATTAATAATTCATGATTCATGATTCAATTCATGAATCATGATTCAATTCATGATTCATAATTCATGATTCATGATTCATTTCATGATTCATGATTCAATTCATGGTTCATGATTCAATTCATAATTCGAATCCTGATTCAATTCATGATTCATAATTCATGATTCAATTCATGATTCATGATTCATGATTCAATTCATGATTCATGATTCATGATTCAATTCATGATTCATGATTCATGATTCGATTCATGATTCATGATTCATGATTCAATTCATGATTCATGATTCATGATTCAATTCATGAATCATGATTCAATTCATGCTTCATAATTCATGATTCATGATTCAGTTCATGATTCATGATTCAATTCATAATTCATGATACATGATTCATTTCATGATTCATGATTCAATTCATGATTCATGATTCAATTCATAATTCGAATCCTGATTCAATTCATGATTCATAATTCATGATTTATGATTCAGTTCATGATTCATTATTCAATTCATGATTCATGATTCAATTCATGATTCGAATCCTGATTCAATTCATGATTCATGATTTGATTTATGATTCATGATTCATTATTCATGATTCATGATTCATGATTCAATTCATGATTCATTATTCATGATTCATGATTCATGATTCGATTTATGATTCATGATTCGATTTATGATTCATGATTCATGATTCATGATTCATGATTCGATTCATAATTCTTGATTCATAATTCATGATTCAATTCATGATTCATGATTCATGATTCGATTCATGATTCATGATTCAATTCATGATTCATGATTCATGAATAAATTCATGATTTGATTCATGATTCCTGATTCGATTCATGATTCATGATTCATGATTCAATTCATGATTCATGATTCAATTCATGATTCATGATTCAATTCATGATTCATGATTCATGATTCAAGTCATGAATCATGATTCATGATTCATGATTCAATTCATGATTCCTGTTTCATGATTCATGATTCAATTCATGATTCATGATTCATGATTCAATTCAAGATTCAATTCATGATTCATGATTTATGATTCAATTCATGATTCATGATTCAATTCATGATGCAATTCATGATTCATGATTCATGATTCAATTCATGATTCATGATTCATGATTCGATTCATGATTCATGATTCAATTCATGATTCATGATTCATGATTCAATTCATGAATCATGATTCAATTCATGCTTCATAATTCATGATTCATGATTCAGTTCATGATTCATGATTCAATTCATGATTCATGATTCAATTCATGATTCGAATCCTGATTCAATTCATGATTCATAATTCTTGATTCATGATTCAGTTCATGATTCATGATTCAATTCATGATTCATGATTCAATTCATTATTCGAATCCTTATTTAATTCATGATTCATGATTCAATTCATTATTCGAATCCTGATTCAATTCATGATTCATGATTCGATTTATGATTCATGATTCATGATTTAATTCATGATTCATGTTTCAATTCATGATTCATGATTCATGATTCAATTCATGATTCATGATTTATGATTCATGATTCATGATTCATGATTCATAATTCATAATTCATGATTTGATTCATGATTCTTGATTCATGATTCATGATTCAATTGATGATTCATGATTCATGATTCAATTCATGATTCATGATTCAATTCATGATTCATGATTCATAATTCATGATTCATGATTCATAATTCATGATTCATGATTCATAATTCATGATTCAATTCATGATTTATGATTCATGATTCGATTCATGATTCATGATTCAATTCATGATTCATGATTCATGATTCAATTCATGATTTAATTCATGATTCCTTATTCGATTCATGATTCATGATTCATGATTCAATTCATGATTCATGATTTAATTCATGATTCATGATTCATGATTCATGATTAATAAATCAATTCATGATTCAATTCATGATTGAATTCATTAATTCATGATTCATGATTCATGATTCAATTCATGATTCTTGATTCATGATGCATGATTCGATTCATGATTCTTGATTCATGATGCATGATTCGATTCATGATTCATAATTCATGATTCAATTCATGATTCATGATTCATGATTCAATTCATGATTCATGATTCATGATTCGATTAATGATTCATGATTCATGATTCAATTTATAATTCATGATTCATAATTCATGATTCATGATTCAGTTCATAATTCATTATTCAATTCATGATTCATGATTCAATTCATGATTCGAATCCTGATTCAATTCATGATTCATAATTCATGATTCATGATTCAGTTCATGATTCATGATTCAATTCATGATTCATGATTCAATTCATGATTCAAATCCTGATTCAATTCATGATTCGATTTATGATTCATGATTCAATTCATGATTCATAATTCATGATTCAATTCATGATACATGATTCATGATTCAATTCATGATTCATGATTCATGATTCATGATTCAAGATTCGATTTATGATTCATGATTCATGATTAATGATTCGATTCATGATTCTTGATTCATGATTCATGATTCGATTCATGATTCATGATTCATGATTCAATTCATGATTTATGATTCGATTTATGATTCATGATTCATGATTCAATTCATGATTCATAATTCATGATTCAATTCATGATACATGATTCATGATTCGATTCATGATTCTTGATTCATGATTCATGATTCAATTCATGATTCATGATTCATGATTCAATTCATAATTTGATTCATGATTCATGATTCAATTCATGATTTGATTCATGATTCAATTCATGATTCATGATTCATGATTGAATTCATGATTCAATTCATGATTCATGATTCATGATTTATGATTCATGATTCAATTCATGATTCATGATTCATGATTCAATTCATGATTCAAGATTCATGATTCATGATTTATTTCATGATTCATGATTCATGATTCAATTCATGAATCATGATTTATGATTCAATTTATGATTTTATGATTCATGATTCATGATTTATGATTCAATTCATGATTCATGATTCAATTCATGATGCAATTCATGATTCATGATTCGATTCATGATTTATGATTCATGATTCAATTCATGATTCATGATTCATGATTCGATTAATGATTCAATTCATGATTCAATTTATGATTCATGATTCATGATTCAATTCATGAATCATGATTCAATTCATGATTCATAATTCATGATTCATGATTCAGTTCATAATTCATTATTCAATTATTGATTCATGATTCAATTCATGATTCGAATCCTGATTCAATTCATGATTCATAATTCATGATTCATGATTCAGTTCATGATTCATGATTCAATTCATGATTCATGATTCAATTCATGATTCAAATCCTGATTCAATTCATGATTCATGATTCGATTTATGAATTATGATTCATGATTCATGATTCGATTCATGATTCATGATTCAATTCATGATTCATGATTTATGATTCAATTCATGATTTGATTCATGATTCCTGATTCGATTCATGATTCATGATTCATGATTCAATTCATGATTCATGATTCAATTCATGATTCATGATTCATGATTCATGATTGAATTCATGATTGAATTCATGATTCAATTCATGCTTCATAATTCATGATTCATGATTCAGTTCATGATTCATGATTCAATTCATGATTCATGATTCAATTCATGATTCGAATCCTGATTCAATTCATGATTCATAATTCTTGATTCATGATTCAGTTCATGATTCATGATTCAATTCATGATTCATGATTCAATTCATTATTCGAATCCTTATTCAATTCATGATTCATGATTCAATTCATTATTCGAATCCTGATTCAATTCATGATTCATGAGTCGATTTATGATTCATGATTTATGATTTAATTCATGATTCATGATTCATGTTTCAATTCATGATTCATGATTCATGATTCAATTCATGATTCATGATTTATGATTCATGATTCATGATTCATGATTCATGATTCATAATTCATAATTCATGATTTGATTCATGATTCTTGATTCATGATTCATGATTCAATTGATGATTCATGATTCATGATTCAATTCATGATTCATGATTCATGATTCATAATTCATGATTCATGATTCATAATTCATGATTCAATTCATGATTTATGATTCATGATTCGATTCATGATTTATGATTCATGATTCGATTCATGATTCATGATTCAATTCATGATTCATGATTCAATTCATGATTTGATTCATGATTCCTTATTCGATTCATGATTCATGATTCAATTCATGATTCATGATTCATGATTCAATTCATGATTCATGATTAATAAATCAATTCATGATTCAATTCATGATTGAATTCATTAATTCATGATTCATGATTCATGATTCAATTCATGATTCTTGATTCATGATTCATGATTCGATTCATGATTCATAATTCATGATTCAATTCATGATTCATGATTCATGATTCAATTCATGATTCATGATTCGATTCATGATTCTTGATTCATGACTCATGATTCGATTCATGATTCATGATTCATGATTCAATTCATGATTCATGATTCATGATTCAATTCTTGATTCATGATTCAATTCTTGATTCATGATTCATGAATCAATTCATGATTCATGATTAGATTCATGATTCATGATTCATGATTCAATTTATGATTCATGATTCATGATTCATGATTCAATTCATGATTCATGATTCAAGATTCATGATTCAATTCATGATACATGATTCATGATTCAATTCATGATTCATGATTAATAAATCAATTCATGATTCAATTCATGATTGAATTCATTAATTCATGATTCATGATTCATGATTCAATTCATGATTCTTGATTCATGATTCATGATTCGATTCATGATTCATAATTCATGATTCAATTCATGATTCATGATTCATGATTCAATTCATGATTCATGATTCGATTCATGATTCTTGATTCATGACTCATGATTCGATTCATGATTCATGATTCATGATTCAATTCATGATTCATGATTCATGATTCAATTCTTGATTCATGATTCAATTCTTGATTCATGATTCATGAATCAATTCATGATTCATGATTAGATTCATGATTCATGATTCATGATTCAATTTATGATTCATGATTCATGATTCAATTCATGATTCATGATTCAAGATTCATGATTCAATTCATGATACATGATTCATGATTCAATTCATGATTCATGATTCATGATTCATGATTCATGATTCGATTTATGATTCATGATTCATGATTCGATTCATGATTCTTGATTCATAATTCATGATTCGATTCATGATTCATGATTCATGATTCAATTCATGATTTATGATTCGATTTATGATTCATGATTCAATTCATGATTCATAATTCATGATTCAATTCATGATACATGATTCATGATTCAATTCATGATTCATGATTCATGATTCATGATTCATGATTCGATTTATGATTCATGATTCATGATTCATGATTCGATTCATGATTCTTGATTCATGATTCAATTCATGATTCATGATTCATGATTCAATTCATAATTTGATTCATGATTCATGATTCAATTCATGATTTGATTCATGATTCATGATTCAATTCATGATTCATGATTCATGATTGAATTCATGATTCAATTCATGATTCATGATTCATGATTTATGATTCATGATTCAATTCATGATTCATGATTCATGATTCAATTCATGATTCAAGATTCATGATTCAATTCATTATTCATGATTCAATTCATGATTCTTGATTCATGATTCATGATTTATTTCATGATTCATGATTCATGATTCAATTCATGATTCAATTCATGATTCATGATTTATGATTCAATTTATGATTTTATGATTCATGATTCATGATTTATGATTCAATTCGTGATTCTTGATTCAATTCATGATGCAATTCATGATTCATGATTCAATTCATGATTCATGATTCGATTAATGATTCAATTCATGATTCAATTTATGATTCATGATTCATGATTCAATTCATGAATCATGATTCAATTCATGATTCATAATTCATGATTCATGATTCAGTTCATAATTCATTATTCAATTCATGATTCATGATTCAATTCATGATTCGAATCCTGATTCAATTCATGATTCATAATTCATGATTCATGATTCAGTGCATGATTCATGATTCAATTCATGATTCATGATTCAATTCATGATTCAAATCCTGATTCAATTCATGATTCATGATTCGATTTATGATTTATGATTCATGATTCATGATTCGATTCATGATTCATGATTCAATTCATAATTCATGATTTATGATTCAATTCATGATTTGATTCATGATTCCTGATTCGATTCATGATTCATGATTCATGATTCAATTCATGATTCATGATTCAATTCATGATTCATGATTCATGATTCATGATTCATGATTGAATTCATGATTGAATTCATGATTGAATTCATGATTCATTATTCATGATTCACGATTCAATTTATGATTCTTGATTCATGAATCATGATTCAATTCATGATTCATGATTCATGATTCATGATTCAATTAGTGATTACTGATTCATGATTCATGATTGAATTCATGATTGAATTCATGATTGAATTCATGATTCATTATTCATGATTCATGATTCAATTTATGATTCTTGATTCATGATTCATGATTCGATTCATGATTCATGATTCATGATTCGATTCATGATTCATAATTCATGATTCAATTCATGATTCATGATTCATGATTCAATTCATGATTCATGATTCGATTCATGATTCTTGATTCATGACTCATGATTCGATTCATGATTCATGATTCATGATTCAATTCATGATTCTTGATTCATGACTCATGATTCGATTCATGATTCATGATTCATGATTCAATTCATGATTCATGATTTATGATTCAATTCTTGATTCATGATTCATAATTCATGATTCAATTCATGCTTCATGATTCAATTCATAATTCGCGACTCATGATTCATGATTAAATTCATGATTCATGATTCAATTCATGATTCGAATCCTGATTCAATTCATGATTCATGATTCGATTTATGATTTATGATTCATGATTCAATTCATGATTCATGATTCATGATTCATGATTCAATTAGTGATTACTGATTTATGATTCATGATTCGATTCATGATTCATAATTCATGAATCATGATTCATGATTCAATTCATGATTCAATTCATGATTCATGATTCATGATTCAATTCATGATTCATGATTTAATTCTTGATTCTTGATTCATGATTCATGATTCGATTGATGATTCATGATTCAATTCATGATTCATGATTCATGATTCAATTCATGATTCATGATTCATGATTCAATTCATGATTCATGATTCAATTCATGATTCATGATTCAATTCATGATTTGATTCATGATTCATGATTGAATTCATGATTCATGATTCATGATTGAATTCATGATTGAATTCATGATTCATGATTCATGATTTATGATTCATGATTCAATTCATGATTCATGATTCATGATTCAATTCATGATTCAAGATTCATGATTCAATTCATGATTCATGATTTGATTCATGATTCTTGATTCATGATTCATGATTTGATTCATGATTCTTGATTCATGATTCATGATTCGATTCATGATTCATTATTCATGATTCAATTCATGATTCATGATTCATGATTCAATTCATGATTCATGATTCAATTCATGATTCATGATTCAATTCATGATTCATGATTGAAGTCATGATTGAAGTCATGATTCATGATTCATGATTTATGATTCATGATTCAATTCATGATTCATGATTCATGATTCAATTCATGAATCAAGATTCATGATTCAATTCATGATTCATGATTCGATTCATGATTCATGATTCATGATTCAATTCATGATTCATGATTCATGATTCATGATTTATGATTCAATTCATGATTCATGATTCAATTCATGATTCAATTCATGATTCATGATTCATGATTCGATTAATGATTCATGATTCATGATTCAATTCATGAATCATGATTCAATTCATGATTCATAATTCATTGTTCATGATTCAGTTCATGATTCATGATTCAATTCATGAATCATGATTCAATTCATGATTCATAATTCATGATTCATGATTCAGTTCATGATTCATGATTCAATTCATGATTCATGATTCAATTCATGATTTGAACGCTGATTCAATTCATGATTCATAATTCATGATTCATGATTCAGTTCATGATTCATGATTCAATTCATGATTCATGATTCAATTCATGATTCGAATCCTAATTCAATTCATGATTCATGATTCGATTTATGATTCATGATTCATGATTCAATTCATGATTCATGATTCATGATTCAATTCATGATTCATGATTCATGGTTCAATTCATGATTCATGATTCATGATTCATGATTCGATTTATGATTCATGATTCATGATTCATGATTCATGATTCGATTCATAATTCTTGATTCAAGATTCATGATTCGATTGATGATTCATGATTCATGATTCAATTCATGATTCATGATTCATAATTCATGATTCAATTCATGATTCATGATTCATGATTCGATTCTTGATTCATGATTCAATTCATGATTCATGATTCATGATTCAATTCATGATTTGATTCATGATTCCTGATTCGATTCATGATTCATGATTCAATTCATGATTCATGATTCATGATTTAATTCATGATTCATGATTCATGATTCATGATTCATGATTCATGTTTCAATTCATGATTCAATTCATGATTCAATTCATGATTCATGATTCATGATTCATGATTCAATTAATGATTCATAATTCATGATTCTTGATTCAATTCATGATTCATGATTCGATTCATGATTTTTGATTCATGATTCAATTCATGATTCATGATTCAATTCATGATTTATGATTCGTGATTCAATTCATGATTCATGATTTGATTCATGATTCTTGATTCATGATTCATGATTCGATTCATGATTCATAATACATGATTCAATTCATGATTCATGATTCATGATTCAATTCATGATTCATGATTCGATTCATGATTCATGATTCATGATTCAATTCTTGATTCATGATTCAATTCATAATTCATGATTCATGATTCTTGATTCAATTCATGATTCATGATTCGATTCATGATTTTTGATTCATGATTCAATTCATGATTCATGATTCAATTCATTATTTATGAATCGTGATTCAATTCATGATTCATGATTCAATTCATGATTCATGATTTGATTCATGATTCTTGATTCATGATTCATGATTCGATTCACGATTCATAATTCATGATTCAATTCATGATTTGATTCATGATTCCTGATTCGATTCATGATTCATGATTCAATTCATGATTCATGATTCATGATTTAATTCATGATTGAAGTCATGATTCATGATTCATGATTTATGATTCATGATTCAATTCATGATTCATGATTCAATTCATGAATCAAGATTCATGATTCAATTCATGATTCATGATTGGATTCATGATTCATGATTCCATTCATGATTCAATTCATGATTCCTGATTTATGATTCAATTTATGATTCATGGTTCATGATTCATGATTTATGATTCAATTCATGATTCATGATTCAATTCATGATTCATTTCATGATTCATGATTCATGATTCGATTAATGATTCATGATTCATGATTCAATTCATGAATCATGATTCAATTCATGATTCATAATTCATGATTCATGATTCAGTTCATGATTCATGATTCAATTCATGAATCATGATTCAATTCATGATTCATAATTCATGATTCATGATTCAGTTCATGATTCATGATTCATAATTCATGATTCATGATTCAATTCATGATTTGAATGCTGATTCAATTCATGATTCATAATTCATGATTCATGATTCAGTTCATGATTCATGATTCAATTCATGATTCATGATTCAATTCATGATTCGAATCCTAATTCAAATCATGATTCATGATTCGATTTATGATTCTGATTCATGATTCAATTCATGATTCATGATTCATGATTCAATTCATGATTCATGATTCAATTCATGATTCATGATTCATGATTCAATTCATGATTCATGATTCATGATTTATGATTAGATTTATAATTCATGATTCATGATTCATGATTCATGATTCGATTCATAATTCTTGATTCAAGATTCATGATTCGATTGATGATTCATGATTCATGATTCAATTCATGATTCATGATTCATAATTCATGATTCAATTCATGATTCATGATTCATGATTTGATTCTTGATTCATGATTCAATTCATGATTCATGATTCATGATTCAATTCATGATTTGATTCATGATTCCTGATTCGATTCATGATTCATGATTCATGATTAAATTCATGATTCATGATTCATGATTCAATTCATGATTCATGATTCATGATTCATGATTCATGTTTCAATTCATGATTCAATTCATGATTCAATTCATGATTCATGATTCATGATTCATGATTCAATTAATGATTCATAATTCATGATTCATGATTCTTGATTCAATTCATGATTCATGATTCGATTCATGATTTTTGATTCATGATTCAATTCATGATTCATGATTCAATTCATGATTTATGATTCGTGATTCAATTCATGATTCATGATTCATGGTTCAATTCATGATTCATGATTCATGATTCATGATTCGATTTATGATTCATGATTCATGATTCATGATTCATGATTCGATTCATAATTCTTGATTCAAGATTCATGATTCGATTGATGATTCATGATTCATGATTCAATTCATGATTCATGATTCATAATTCATGATTCAATTCATGATTCATGATTCATGATTTGATTCTTGATTCATGATTCAATTCATGATTCATGATTCATGATTCAATTCATGATTTGATTCATGATTCCTGATTCGATTCATGATTCATGATTCATGATTAAATTCATGATTCATGATTCATGATTCAATTCATGATTCATGATTCATGATTCATGATTCATGTTTCAATTCATGATTCAATTCATGATTCAATTCATGATTCATGATTCATGATTCATGATTCAATTAATGATTCATAATTCATGATTCATGATTCTTGATTCAATTCATGATTCATGATTCGATTCATGATTTTTGATTCATGATTCAATTCATGATTCATGATTCAATTCATGATTTATGATTCGTGATTCAATTCATGATTCATGATTCATGATTCAATTAATGATTCATAATTCATGATTCATGATTCTTGATTCAATTCATGATTCATGATTCGATTCATGATTTTTGATTCATGATTCATGATTCAATTCATGATTTATGATTCGTGATTCAATTCATGATTCATGATTTGATTCATGATTCTTGATTCATGATTCATGATTCGATTCATGATTCATAATACATGATTCAATTCATGATTCATGATTTATGATTCAATTCATGATTCATGATTCGATTCATGATTCATGATTCATGATTCAATTCTTGATTCATGATTCATGATTCAATTCATGATTCATGATTCATGATTCATGTTTCAATTCATGATTCAATTCATGATTCAATTCATGATTCATGATTCATGATTCATGATTCAATTCATGATTCATAATTCATGATTCATGATTCTTGATTCAATTCATGATTCATGATTCGATTCATGATTTTTGATTCATGATTCAATTCATGATTCATGATTCAATTCATTATTTATGATTCGTGATTCAATTCATGATTCAATTCATGATTCATGATTTGATTCATGATTCTTGATTCATGATTCATGATTCGATTCATGATTCATAATTCATGATTCAATTCATGATTTGTTTCATGATTCCTGATTCGATTCATGATTCATGATTCCTGATTCAATTCATGATTCATGATTCAATTCATGATTCTTGATTCATGATTCATGATTCATAAATCAATTCATGATTGAATTCATGATTGAATTCATGATTCATGATTCATGATTCATGATTCATGATTCAATTCATGATTCTTGATTCATGATTCATGATTCGATTCATGATTCATAATTCATGATTCAATTCATGATTCATGATTCATGATTCAATTCTTGATTCATGATTCATGAATCAATTCATGATTCATGATTCATGATTCAATTCATGATTCATGATTCAATTTATGATTCATGATTCATGATTCATGATTCAATTCATGATTCATGATTCATGATTCATGATTCGATTAATGATTCATGATTCATGATTCAATTCATGATTCATGATTTATGATTCAATTCATGATTCATGATTCATGATTCATGATTTAATTCATGCTCCATGATTCAATTCATGATTCATAATTCATGATTCATGATTCAGTTCATGATTCATGATTAAATTCATGATTCATGATTCAATTCATGATTCGAATATTGATTCAATTCATGATTCATGATTCGATTTATGATTCATGATTCATGATTCAATTCATGATTCATGATTCATGATTCATAATTCATGATTCAATTCATGATTCCTGATTCATGATTCATGATTCGATTCATGATTCATGATTCAAGATTCATGATTCATGATTCGATTCATGATTCATAATACATGATTCAATTCATGATTCATGATTTATGATTCAATTCATGATTCATGATTCGATTCATGATTCATGATTCATGATTCAATTCTTGATTCATGATTCATGATTCAATTCATGATTCATGATTCATGATTCATGTTTCAATTCATGATTCAATTCATGATTCAATTCATGATTCATGATTCATGATTCATGATTCAATTCATGATTCATAATTCATGATTCATGATTCTTGATTCAATTCATGATTCATGATTCGATTCATGATTTTTGATTCATGATTCAATTCATGATTCATGATTCAATTCATTATTTATGATTCGTGATTCAATTCATGATTCAATTCATGATTCATGATTTGATTCATGATTCTTGATTCATGATTCATGATTCGATTCATGATTCATAATTCATGATTCAATTCATGATTTGTTTCATGATTCCTGATTCGATTCATGATTCATGATTCCTGATTCAATTCATGATTCATGATTCAATTCATGATTCTTGATTCATGATTCATGATTCATAAATCAATTCATGATTGAATTCATGATTGAATTCATGATTCATGATTCATGATTCATGATTCATGATTCAATTCATGATTCTTGATTCATGATTCATGATTCGATTCATGATTCATAATTCATGATTCAATTCATGATTCATGATTCATGATTCAATTCTTGATTCATGATTCATGAATCAATTCATGATTCATGATTCATGATTCAATTCATGATTCATGATTCAATTCATGATTCATGATTCATGATTTAATTCATGATTCATGATTCATGATTCAAGTCATGATTCATGATTCAATTTATGATTCATGATTCATGATTCATGATTCAATTCATGATTCATGATTCATGATTCATGATTCGATTAATGATTCATGATTCATGATTCAATTCATGATTCATGATTTATGATTCAATTCATGATTCATGATTCATGATTCATGATTCAATTCATGCTCCATGATTCAATTCATGATTCATAATTCATGATTCATGATTCAGTTCATGATTCATGATTAAATTCATGATTCATGATTCAATTCATGATTCGAATATTGATTCAATTCATGATTCATGATTCGATTTATGATTCATGATTCATGATTCAATTCATGATTCATGATTCATGATTCATAATTCATGATTCAATTCATGATTCCTGATTCATGATTCATGATTCGATTCATGATTCATGATTCAAGATTCATGATTCATGATTCGATTCATGATTCATGATTCAATTCATGATTCATGATTCATGATTCATGATTCAATTCATGATTCATGATTCGATTCATGATTCTTGATTCATGATTCATGATTCGATAGATGATTCATGATTCAATTCATGATTCATGATTCAATTCATGATTTGATTCATGATTCATGATTCAATTCATGATTTGATTCATGATTCATGATTCAATTCATGATTCATGATTCATGATAGAATTCATGATTGAATTCATGATTCATGATTCATGATCTATGATTCATGATTCAATTCATGATTCATGATTCAATTCATGATTCAAGATTCATGATTCAATTCATGATTCATGATTCGATTTATGATTCTTGATTCATGATTCTTAAATCAATTCATGATTCATGATTCATGATTCATGATTCACTTCATGATTCAATTCATGATTCATGATTAATGATTCAATTTATGATTCATGATTCATGATTCATGATTTATGATTCAATTCATGATTCATGATTCAATTCATGATGCAATTCATAATTCATGATTCATGATTCGATTCATGATTCATGATTCATGATTCAATTCATGATTCATGATTCATGATTCGATATATGATTCATGATTCATGATTCAATTCATGATTCATGATTTAATTCATGATTCATGATTTAATTCATGATTCGAATCCTGATTCAATTCATGATTCATAATTCATGATTCATGATTCAGGTTATGATTCATGATTCAATTCATGATTCAATTCATGATTCGAATCCTGATTCAATTCATGATTCATGATTCGATTCATGATTCAAGATTCATGATTCAATTCATGATTCATGATTCGATTCATGATTCAAGATTCATGATTCATGATTCAATTCATGATTCATGATTCATGATTCACTTCATGATTCAATTCATGATTCATGATTTATGATTCAATTTATGATTCATGATTCATGATTCATGATTTATGATTCAATTCATGATTCATGATTCAATTCATGATGCAATTCATGATTCATGATTCATGATTCATGATTCGATTCATGATTCATGATTCATGATTCAATTCATGATTCATGATTCGATATATGATTCATGATTCATGATTCAATTCATGATTCATGATTCATGATTCAGTTTATGATTCATTATTCAATTCATGATTCATGATTCGATATATGATTCATGATTCATGATTCAATTCATGATTCATGATTCATGATTCATGATTCAGTTTATGATTCTTTATTCAATTCATGATTCATGATTTAATTCATGATTCGAATCCTGATTCAATTCATGATTCATAATTCATGATTCATGATTCAGGTTATGATTCATGATTCAATTCATGATTCATGATTCAATTCATGATTCGAATCCTGATTCAATTCATGATTCATGATTCGATTTATGATTCATGATTCAATTCATGATTCATGATTCTTGATTCAATTCATGATTCATGATTCAATTCATGATTCATGATTCATGATTCATGATTCATGATTCGATTTATAATTCATGATTCATGATTCATGATTCATGATTTGATTCATGATTCTTGATTCATGATTCAAGATTCGATTGATGATTCATGATTCATGATTTAATTCATGATTTATGATTCAATTCATGATTCATGATTCAATTCATGATTTGATTCATGATTCCTGATTCGATTCATGATTCATGATTCATGATTCAATTCATGATTCATGATTCAATTCATGTTTAATGGTTCGTGATTCATGATTCATGATTCATGATTGAATTCATGATTGAATTCATGATTGAATTCATGATTCATGATTCATGATTCGATTCATGATTCATAATTCATGATTCAATTCATGATTCATGATTCATGATTCGATTCATGATTCTTGATTCATGACTCATGATTCGATTCATGATTCATGATTTAATTCATGATTCATGATTCATGATTCAATTCTTGATTCATGATTCATGAATCAATTCATGATTCATGATTCATGATTCAATTCATGATTCATGATTCAATTCATGATTCATGATTCATGATTCAATTCATGATTCATAATTCATGATTCAAGTCATGATTCATGATTCATGATTCAATGTATGATTCATGATTCATGATTCATGATTCAATTCATGATTCATGATTCATAAATCATGATTCGATTAATGATTCATGATTCATGATTCATGATTCATGATTCAAATCATGATTCATAATTCATGATTCATGATTCAGTTCATGATTCATGATTAAATTCATGATTTATTATTCAATTCATGATTTGAATCCTGATTCAATTCATGAATCATGATTCGATTTATGATTCATGATTCATGATTCAATTCATGATTCATGATTCATGATTCATGATTCAAATCATGATTCCTGATTTATGATTCATGATTCGATTCATGATTCATGATTCATGATTCATGATTCGATTCATGATTCATGATTCATGATTCAATTCATGATTCATGATTCATGATTCAATTCATGATTCATGATTTGATTCATGATTCTTGATTCATGATTCATGATTCGATTGATGATTCATGATTCAATTCATGATTCATGATTCAATTCATGATTCCTGATTCCTGATTCATGATTCATGATTCGATTCATGATTCATGATTCATGATACATGATTCAATTCATGATTCGATTCATGATTCTTGATTCATGATTCATGATTCAATTCATGATTCATGATTCATGATTCAATTCATGATTCATGATTCATGATTCAATTCATGATTCATGATTCAATTCATGATTCATGATTCATGATTCAATTCATGATTCATGATTCATGATTCAATTCATGATTCATTATTCAATTCATGATTCATGATTCATGATTCAATTCATGATTTGATTCATGATTCATGATTCATGATTTATGATTCATGATTCAATTCATGATTCATGATTCATGATTCAATTCATGATTCAAGATTCATGATTCAATTCATGATTCATGATTCGATTCATGATTCTTGATTCATGATTCATGATTGAATTCATGATTCATGATTCATGATTCAATTCATGATTCATGATTCATGATTCAATTCATGATTCATGATTCATGATTCAATTCATGATTCATGATTCAATTCATGATTCATGATTCATGATTTAATTCATAATTGAATTCATGATTTATGATTTATGATTCATGTTTCAATTCATGATTTATGATTCATGATTCAATTCATGATTCAAGATTCATGATTCAATTCATGATTCATGATTCAATTCATGATTCATGATTCAATTCATGATTTATGATTCAATTTATGATTCATGATTTATGATTCAATTTATGATTCATGATTCATGATTCATGATTTATGATTCAATTCATGATTCAATTCATGATGCAATTCACGATTCATGATTCATGATTCAATTCATGATTCATGATTCAATTCATGATTCGAATCCTGATTCAATTCATGATTCATGATTCGATTTATGATTCATGATTCATGATTCAATTCATGATTCATGATTCTTGATTCAATTCATGATTCATGATTCATGATTCAATTCATGATTCATGATTCATGATTCATGATTCGATTTATAATTCATGATTCATGATTCAAGATTCGATTGATGATTCATGATTCATGATTCAATTCATGATTCATGATTCATAATTCATGATTCAATTCATGATTCATGATTCATGATTCGATTCATGATTCATGATTCAATTCATGATTCATGATTCATGATTCAATTCATGATTTGATTCATGATTCCTGATTCGATTCATGATTCATGATTCATGATTCAATTCATGATTCATGATTCATGATTCAATTCATGATTCATGGTTCGTGATTCATGATTCATGATTCAATTCATGATTCATGGTTCGTGATTCATGATTCATGATTCATGATTGAATTCATGATTGAATTCATGATTGAATTCATGATTCATGATTTATGATTCATGATTCAATTCATGATTCTTGATTCATGATTCATGATTCGATTCATGATTCATAATTCATGATTCAATTCATGATTCATGATTCATGATTCGATTCATGATTCTTGATTCATGACTCATGATTCGATTCATGATTCATGATTCATGATTCAATTCATGATTCATGATTCAATTCTTGGTTCATGATTCATGAATCAATTCATGATTCATGATTCAATTCATGATTCATGATTCAATTCATGATTCATGATTCAATTCATGATTCATGATTCAAGTCATGATTCATGATTCATGATTCAATGTATGATTCATGATTCATGATTCATGATTCATGATTCGATTAATGATTCATGATTCAATTCATGCTTCATGATTCAATTTATGATTCATAATTCATAATTCATGATTCAGTTCATGATTCATGATTAAATTCATGATTCATGATTCAATTCATGATTTGAATCCTGATTCAATTCATGATTCATAATTCGATTTATGATTCATAATTCATGATTCAATTCATGATTCATGATTCATGATTCATGATTCAATTCATGATTCCTGATTTATGATTCATGATTCGATTCATGATTCATGATTCATGATTCATGATTCGATTCATGATTCATGATTCATGATTCAATTCATGATTCATGATTCATGATTCAATTCACGATTCATGATTCGATTCATGATTCTTGATTCATGATTCATGATTCGATTGATGATTCAATTCATGATTTAAGATTCATGATTCAATTCATGATTCATGATTCGATTCATGATTCTTGATTCATGATTCATGATTCAATTCATGATTCATGATTCATGATTCAATTCATGATTCATGATTCAATTCATGATTTATGATTCAATTCATGATTCATGATTCAATTCATGATTCATGATTCATGATTTAATTCATGATTGAATTCATGATTCATGATTTATGATTTATGATTCATGATTCAATTCATGATTCATGATTCAATTCATGATTCAAGATTCATAATTCAATTCATGATTCATGATTCAATTCATGATTCATGATTCATGATTCAATTCATGATTCAATTCATGATTCATGATTTATGATTCAATTTATGATTCATGATTCATGATTCATGATTTATGATTTAATTCATGATTCATGATTCAATTCATGATGCAATTCACGATTCATGATTCATGATTCGATTCATGATTCATGATTCAATTCATGATTCATGATTCATGATTCTATTAATGATTCATGAATCATGATTCAATTCATGATTCATTATTCATGATTTATAATTCAGTTCATGATTCATGATTCAATTCATGATTCATGATTCAATTCATGATTCTAATGCTGATTCAATTCATGATTCATAATTCAAGATTCATGATTCAGTTCATGATTCATGATTCAATTCATGATTCGAATCCTGATTCAATTCATGATTCATGGTTCGATTCATGATTCATGATTCAATTCATGATTCATGATTCATGATTCAATTCATGATTCATGATTCATGATTCAATTCATGATTCATGATTCAATTCATGATTCATGATTCATGATTCATGATTCGATTTATGATTCATGATTCATGATTCATGATTCATGATTCGATTCATGATTCTTGATTCATGATTCATGATTCGATTGATGATTCATGATTCATGATTCAATTCATGATTCATGATTCATAATTCATGATTCATGATTCATAATTCATGATTCAATTCATGATTTATGATTCATGATTCATGATTCAATTCATGAATCATGATTCAATTCATGATTCATAATTCATAATTCATGATTCAGTTCATGATTCATGATTCAATTCATGATTCATGATTCAATTCATGATTCAAATCCTGATTCAATTCATGATTCATAATTCATGATTCATGATTCAGTTCATGATTCATGATTCAATTCATGATTCATGATTCAATTCATGATTCAAATCCTAATTCAATTCATGATTCATGATTCGATTTATGATTCATGACTCATGATTCAATTCATGATTCATGATTCAATTCATGATTCATGATTCATGATTCAATTCATGATTCATGATTCATGATTCATGATTCAATTTATGATTCATGATTCATGATTCATGCTTCATGATTCGATTCATGATTCTTGATACATGATTCATGATTTGATTGATGATTCATGATTCATGATTCAATTCATGATTCATGATTCATAATTCATGATTCATGATTCATAATTCATCACTCAATTCATGATTCATGATTCATGATTCGATTCATGATTCATGATTCAATTCATGATTCATGATTCATGATTCAATTCATGATTTCATTCATGATTCCTGATTCGATTCATGATTCATGATTCATGATTCATGATTCATGATTCAATTCATGATTCATGATTCATGATTCATGATTCAATTAATGATTCAATTCATGATTGAATTCTTGATTCATGATTCATGATTCATGATTCATGATTCAATTCATGATTCTTGATTCATGATTCATGATTCGATTCATGATTCATAATTCATGATTCAATTCATGATTCATGATTCATGATTCAATTCATGATTCATGATTCGATTCATGATTCTTGATTCATGACTCATTATTCGATTCATAATTCATGATTCATGATTCAATTCATGATTCATGATTCAATTCTTGATTCATGATTCATGAATCAATTCATGATTCATGATTCATGAATCATGAATTATGAATCATGAATCATGAATTGAATCATGAATCATGAATCATCAATCAAATCATGAATCATGAATCAAGAATCATGAATCGAATCATGAAGCATGAATCATGAATCATGAATCATAAATTGAATCATGAATCATGAATCATGAATCATGAATTGAATCATGAATCATGAATCATGAATTGAATCATGAATCATGAATCATGAATTGAATCATGAGTCATGAATCATAAATCGAATCATGAATCATGAATTGAATCAGGATTTGAATCATGAATTGAATCATGAATCATGAATTGAATCATGAATCATGAACTGAATCATAAATCATGAATCATGAATTGAATCATGAATCATGAATCATTAATCGAATCATGAATCATGAATCATGAATCATGAATTGAATCATGAATCATGAATCATGAATCATAAATTGAATCATGAATCATGAATTGAATCATGAATCATGAATTGAATCATGCTTCATGATTCAATTTATGATTCATAATTCATAATTTATGATTCAGTTCATGATTCATGATTAAATTCATGATTCATGATTCAATTCATGATTTGAATCCTGATTCAATTCATGATTCATAATTCGATTTATGATTCATAATTCATGATTCAATTCATGATTCATGATTCATGATTCATGATTCAATTCATGATTCCTGATTTATGATTCATGATTCGATTCATGATTCATGATTCATGATTCATGATTCGATTCATGATTCATGATTCATGATTCAATTCATGATTCATGATTCATGATTCAATTCACGATTCATGATTCGATTCATGATTCTTGATTCATGATTCATGATTCGATTGATGATTCAATTCATGATTTAAGATTCATGATTCAATTCATGATTCATGATTCGATTCATGATTCTTGATTCATGATTCATGATTCATGATTCAATTCATGATTCATGATTCAATTCATGATTTTTGATTCAATTCATGATTCATGATTCAATTCATGATTCATGATTCATGATTTAATTCATGATTGAATTCATGATTCATGATTTATGATTTATGATTCATGATTCAATTCATGATTCATGATTCAATTCATGATTCAAGATTCATAATTCAATTCATGATTCATGATTCAATTCATGATTCATGATTCATGATTCAATTCATGATTCAATTCATGATTCATGATTTATGATTCAATTTATGATTCATGATTCATGATTCATGATTTATGATTTAATTCATGATTCATGATTCAATTCATGATGCAATTCACGATTCATGATTCATGATTCGATTCATGATTCATGATTCATGATTCAATTCATGATTCATGATTCATGATTCTATTAATGATTCATGAATCATGATTCAATTCATGATTCATTATTCATGATTTATAATTCAGTTCATGATTCATGATTCAATTCATGATTCATGATTCAATTCATGATTCTAATGCTGATTCAATTCATGATTCATAATTCAAGATTCATGATTCAGTTCATGATTCATGATTCAATTCATGATTTGAATCCTGATTCAATTCATGATTCATGGTTCGATTCATGATTCATGATTCATGATTCAATTCATGATTCATGATTCATGATTCAATTCATGATTCATGATTCATGATTCAATTCATGATTCATGATTCATGATTCATGATTCATGATTCGATTTATGATTCATGATTCATGATTCATGATTCGATTCATGATTCTTGATTCATGATTCATGATTCGATTGATGATTCATGATTCAATTCATGATTCATGATTCATAATTCATGATTCATGATTCATAATTCATGATTCAATTCATGATTTATGATTCATGATTCATGATTCAATTCATGAATCATGATTCAATTCATGATTCATAATTCATAATTCATGATTCAGTTCATGATTCATGATTCAATTCATGATTCATGATTCAATTCATGATTCAAATCCTGATTCAATTCATGATTCATAATTCATGATTCATGATTCAGTTCATGATTCATGATTCAATTCATGATTCATGATTCAATTCATGATTCAAATCCTGATTCAATTCATGATTCATGATTCGATTTATGATTCATGACTCATGATTCAATTCATGATTCATGATTCAATTCATGATTCATGATTCATGATTCAATTCATGATTCATGATTCATGATTCATGATTCAATTTATGATTCATGATTCATGATTCATGCTTCATGATTCGATTCATGATTCTTGATACATGATTCATGATTTGATTGATGATTCATGATTCATGATTCAATTCATGATTCATGATTCATAATTCATGATTCATGATTCATAATTCATCACTCAATTCATGATTCATGATTCATGATTCGATTCATTATTCATGATTCAATTCATGATTCATGATTCATGATTCATGATTCATTATTCATGATTCATGATTCAATTCAGGATTCATGATTCGATTCATGATTCATGATTCATGATTCATGATTCAATTCATGATTCATGATTCATGATTCAATTCATGATTCATGATTCAATTCATGATTCATGATTCAATTCATGATTTGATTCATGATTCATGATTCAATTCATGATTCATGATTCAATTCAGGATTCATGATTCGATTCATGATTCTTGATTCATGATTCATGATTCGATTGATGATTTATGATTCAATTCATGATTCATGATTCATGATTCAATTCATGATTCATGATTCATGATTCAATTCATGATTCATGATTCAATTCATGATTCATGATTCAATTCATGATTTGATTCATGATTCATGATTCAATTCATGATTCATGATTCATGATTGAATTCATGATTCAATTCATGATTCATGATTCATGATTCATGATTCGATTAATGATTCATGATTCATGATTCAATTCATGATTCATGATTTATGATTCAATTCATGATTCATGATTCATGATTCATGATTCAATTCATGTTTCATGATTCAATTCATGATTCATAATTCATGTTTCATGATTCAGTTCATGATTCATGATTAAATTCATGATTCATGATTCAATTCATGATTCGAATCCTGATTCAATTCATGATTCATGATTCGATTTATGATTCATGATTCATGATTCAATTCATGATTAATGATTCATGATTCATGATTCAATTCATGATTCCTGATTCCTGATTCATGATTCGATTCATGATTCATGATTCATGATTCATGATTCAATTCATGATTCATGATTCATGATTCATGATTCAATTCATGATTCATGATTCGATTCATGATTCTTGATTCATGATTCATGATTCGATAGATGATTCATGATTCAATTCATGATTCATGATTCAATTCATGATTCATGATTCAATTCATGATTTGATTCATGATTCATGATTCAATTCATGATTTGATTCATGATTCATGATTCAATTCATGATTCATGATTCATGATTGAATTCATGATTCAATTCATGATTCATGATTCATGATTCATGATTCAATTCATGATTCATGATTCAATTCATGATTCGAATCCTGATTCAATTCATGATTCATGATTCGATTTATGATTCATGATTCATGATTCAATTCATGATTCATGATTCTTGATTCAATTCATGATTCATGATTCAATTCATGATTCATGATTCATGATTCGATTTATAATTCATGATTCATGATTCATGATTTGATTCATGATTCTTGATTCATGATTCAAGATTCGATTGATGATTCATGATTCATGATTCAATTCATGATTCATGATTCATAATTCATAATTCATGATTCATGATTCATGATTCATGATTTGATTCATGATTCTTGATTCATGATTCAAGATTTGATTGATGATTCATGATTCATGATTCAATTCATGATTCATGATTTAATTCATGATTTGATTCATGATTCATGATTCAATTCATGATTCATGATTCATGATTCAATTCAGGATTCATGATTCGATTCATGATTCTTGATTCATGATTCATGATTCGATTGATGATTTATGATTCAATTCATGATTCATGATTCAATTCATGATTCATGATTCAATTCATGATTCATGATTCATGATTCAATTCATGATTCATGATTCAATTCATGATTCATGATTCAATTCATGATTTGATTCATGATTCATGATTCAATTCATGATTCATGATTCATGATTGAATTCATGATTGAATTCATGATTCATGATTCATGATTCATGATTCGATTAATGATTCATGATTCATGATTCAATTCATGATTCATGATTTATGATTCAATTCATGATTCATGATTCATGATCCATGATTCAATTCATGCTTCATGATTCAATTCATGATTCATAATTCATGATTCATGATTCAGTTCATGATTCATGATTAAATTCATGATTCATGATTCAATTCATGATTCGAATCCTGATTCAATTCATGATTCATGATTCGATTTATGATACATGATTCATGATTCAATTCATGATTCATGATTCATGATTCATGATTCAATTCATGATTCCTGATTCATGATTCATAATTCGATTCATGATTCATGATTCATGATTCATGATTCATGATTCGATTCATGATTCATGATTCAATTCATGATTCATGATTCATGATTCATGATTCATGATTCGATTCATGATTCATGATTCATGATTCGATAGATGATTCATGATTCAATTCATGATTCATGATTCAATTCATGATTTGATTCATGATTCATGATTCAATTCATGATTTGATTCATGATTCATGATTCAATTCATGATTCATGATTGAATTCATGATTCAATTCATGATTCATGATTCATGATTCATGATTCAATTCATGATTCATGATTCAATTCATGATTCGAATCCTGATTCAATTCATGATTCATGATTCGATTTATGATTCATGATTCATGATTCAATTCATGATTCATGATTCTTGATTCAATTCATGATTCATGATTCATGATTCAATTCATGATTCATGATTCATGATTCAATTCATGATTCATGGTTCATGATTCATGATTCATGATTCAATTCATGATTCATGGTTCGTGATTCATGATTCATGATTCATGATTGAATTCATGATTGAATTCATGATTGAATTCATGATTGAATTCATGACTCATGATTCATGATTCATGATTCATGATTCAATTCATGATTCTTGATTCATGATTCATGATTCGATTCATGATTCATAATTCATGATTCAATTCATGATTCATGATTCATGATTCGATTCATGATTCATGATTCATGATTCAATTCATGATTCATGATTCATGATTCAATTCTTGATTCATGATTCATGAATCAATTCATGATTCATGATTCATGATTCAATTCATGATTCATGATTCAATTCATAATTCATGATTCATGATTCAATTCATGATTCATGATTCATGATTCAAGTCATGATTCATGATTCATGATTCAATGTATGATTCATGATTCATGATTCATGATTCAATTCATGATTCATGATTCATGATTCATGATTCGATTAATGATTAATGATTCATGATTCAATTCATGCTTCATGATTCAATTCATGATTCATAATTCATGATTCATGATTCAGTTCATGATTCATGATTAAATTCATGATTCATGATTCAATTCATGATTTGAATCCTGATTCAATTCATGATTCATGATTCGATTTATGATTCATGATTCATGATTCAATTCATGATTCATGATTCATGATTCATGATTCAATTCATGATTCCTGATTTATGATTCATGATTCGATTCATGATTCATGATTCATGATTGAATTCATGATTGAATTCATGATTCATGATTCATGATTCATGATTAATGATTCAATTCATGATTCATGATTCAATTCATGATTCGAATCCTGATTCAATTCATGATTCATGATTCGATTTATGATTCATGATTCATGATTCAATTCATGATTCATGATTCTTGATTCAATTCATGATTCATGATTCAATTCATGATTCATGATTCATGATTCATGATTCGATTTATAATTCATGATTCATGATTCATGATTCATGATTTGATTCATGATTCTTGATTCATGATTCAAGATTCGATTGATGATTCATGATCCATGATTCAATTCATGATTCATGATTCATAATTCATGATTCATGATTCATAATTCATGATTCAATTCATGATTCATGATTCATGATTCGATTCATGATTCATGATTCAATTCATGATTCATGATTCATGATTCAATTCATGATTTGATTCATGATTCCTGATTCGATTCATGATTCATGATTCATGATTCAATTCATGATTCATGATTCATGATTCATGATTCATGGTTCGTGATTCATGATTCATGATTCAATTCATGATTCATGGTTCGTGATTCATGATTCATGATTCATGATTGAATTCATGATTGAATTCATGATTGAATTCATGATTCATGATTCATGATTTATGATTTATAATTCATGATTCATGATTCAATTCATGATTCTTGATTCATGATTCATGATTCGATTCATGATTCAATTCATGATTCATGATTCATGATTCGATTCATGATTCTTGATTCATGACTCATGATTCGATTCATGATTCATGATTCATGATTCAATTCATGATTCATGATTCATGATTCAATTCTTGATTCATGATTCATGAATCAATTCATGATTCATGATTCATGATTCAATTCATGATTCATGATTCAATTCATGATTCATGATTCATGATTCAATTCATGATTCATGATTCATGATTCAAGTCATGATTCATGATTCATGATTCAATGTATGATTCATGATTCATGATTCATGATTCAATTCATGATTCATGATTCATGATTCGATTAATGATTCATGATTCATGATTCAATTCATGCTTCATGATTTAATTCATGATTCATAATTCATGATTCATGATTCAGTTCATGATTCATGATTAAATTCATGATTCATTATTCAATTCATGATTTGAATCCTGATTCAATTCATGATTCATGATTCGATTTATGATTCATGATTCATGATTCAATTCATGATTCATGATTCATGATTCATGATTCAATTCATGATTCCTGATTTATGATTCATGATTCGATTCATGATTCATTATTCATGATTCATGATCCATGATTCGATTCATGATTCATGATTCATGATTCAAATCATGATTCATGATTCATGATTCATGATTCAATTCATGATTCATGATTCGATTCATGATTCATGATTCATGATTCGATTGATGATTCAATTCATGATTCAAGATTCATGATTCAATTCATGATTCATGATTCGATTCATGATTCTTGATTCATGATTCATGATTCAATTCATGATTCATGATTCATGATTCAATTCATGATTCATGATTCATGATTCAATTCATGATTCATGATTCATGATTCAATTCATGATTCATGATTCAATTCATGATTCATGATTCATGATTTAATTCATGATTGAATTCATGATTCATGATTTATGATTTATGATTCATGATTCAATTCATGATTCATGATTCAATTCATGATTCAAGATTCATGATTCAATTCATGATTCATGATTCAATTCATGATTCATGATTCACTTCATGATTCATGATTCATGATTCAATTCATGATTCAAATTATGATTCATGATTTATGATTCAATTTATGTTTCATGATTCATGATTCATGATTTATGATTCAATTCATGATTCATGATTCAATTCATGATGCAATTCACGATTCATGATTCATGATTCGATTCATGATTCATGATTCAATTCATGATTCATGATTCATGATTCGATTAATGATTCATGAATCATGATTCAATTCATGATTCATTATTAATGATTCATAATTCAGTTCATGATTCATGATTCAATTCATGATTCGAATCCTGATTCAATTCATGATTCATGATTCGATTCATGATTCATGATTCATAATTCAATTCATGATTCATGATTCATGATTCAATTCATGATTCATGATTCATGATTCAATTCATGATTCATGATTCAATTCATGATTCCTGATTCATGATTCATGATTCGATTTATGATTCATGATTCATGATTCATGATTCGATTCATGATTCTTGATTCATGATACGATTGATGATTCATGATTCAATTCATGATTCATGATTCATAATTCATGATTCATGATTCATAATTCATGATTCAGTTCATGATTCAATTCATGAATCATGATTCAATTCATAATTCATAATTCATGATTCATGATTCAGTTCATGATTCATGATTCAATTCATGATTCATGATTCAATTCATGATTCAAATCCTGATTCAATTCATGATTCATAATTCATGATTCATGATTCAGTTCATGATTCATGATTCAATTCATTATTCATGATTCAATTCATGATTCAAATCCTGATTCAATTCATGATTCATGATTCGATTTATGATTCATGACTCATGATTCAATTCATGATTCATGATTCATGATTCAATTCATGATTCATGATTCATGATTCAATTCATGATTAATGATTCATGATTCATGATTCAATTTATGATTCATGATTCATGATTCATGCTTCATGATTCGATTCATAATTCTTGATTCATGATTTATGATTTGATTGATGATTCATGATTCATGATTCAATTCATGATTCATAATTCATGATTCATGATTCATAATTCATCACTCAATTCATGATTCATGATTCGATTCATGATTCATGATTCAATTCATGATTCATGATTCATGATTCAATTCATGATTTCATTCATGATTCCTGATTCGATTCATGATTCATGATTCAATTCATGATTCATGATTCATGATTCATGATTCATGATTCAATTAATGATTCAATTCATGATTGAATTCTTGATTCATGATTCATGATTCATGATTCAATGCATGATTCTTGATTCATGATTCATGATTCGATTCATGATTCATAATTCATGATTCAATTCATGATTCATGATTCATGATTCAATTCATGATTCATGATTTGATTCATGATTCTTGATTCATGATTCAAGATGCGATTGATGATTCATGATCCATGATTCAATTCATGATTCATGATTCATAATTCATGATTCATGATTCATAATTCATGATTCAATTCATGATTCATGATTCAATTCATGATTCATGATTCATGATTCAATTCATGATTTGATTCATGATTCCTGATTCGATTCATGTTTCATGATTCATGATTCAATTCATGATTCATGATTCATGATTCAATTCATGATTCATGGTTCGTGATTCATGATTCATGATTCAATTCATTATTCATGGTTCGTGGTTCGTGATTCATGATTCATGATTCAATTCATGATTCATGGTTCGTGATTCATGATTCATGATTCATGATTGAATTCATGATTGAATTCATGATTGAATTCATGATTCATGATTCATGATTCATGATTTATGATTCATGATTCATGATTCAATTCATGATTCTTGATTCATGATTCATGATTCGATTCATGATTCATAATTCATGATTCAATTCATGATTCATGATTCATGATTCGATTCATGATTCATGATTCATGATTCAATTCTTGATTCATGATTCATGAATCAATTCATGATTCATGATTCAATTCATGATTCATTATTCAATTCATGATTCATGATTCATGATTCAATTCATGATTCATGATTCATGATTCAAGTCATGATTTATGATTCAATTCATGATTCATAATTCATGATTCATGATTCAGTTCATGATTCATGATTAAATTCATGATTCATTATTCAATTCATGATTTGAATCCTGATTCAATTCATGATTCATGATTCGATTTATGATTCATGATTCATGATTCAATTCATGATTCCTGATTTATGATTCATGATTCGATTCATGATTCATGATTCATGATTCAATTCATGATTCATGATTCGATTCATGATTCATGATTCATGATTCAATTCATGATTCATGATTCAATTCATGATTCATGATTCGATTCATGATTCTTGATTCATGATTCATGATTCGATTGATGATTCAATTCATGATTCAAGATTCATGATTCAATTCATGATTCATGATTCGATTCGTGATTCTTGATTCATGATTCATGATTCAATTCATGATTCATGATTCATGATTCAATTCATGATTCATGATTCATGATTCAATTCATGATTCATGATTCATGATTCAATTCATGATTCATGATTCAATTCATGATTCATGATTCATGATTCATGATTTAATTCATGATTGAATTCACGATTCATGATTTATGATTTATGATTCATGATTCAATTCATGATTCATGATTCAATTCATGATTCAAGATTCATGATTCAATTCATGATTCATGATTCAATTCATGATTCATGATTCAATTCATGATTCATGATTCATGATTCAATTCATGATGCAATTCACGATTCATGATTCATGATTCGATTCATGATTCATGATTCATGATTCAATTCATGATTCATGATTCGATTAATGATTCATGAATCATGATTCAATTCATGATTCATTATTAATGATTCATAATTCAGTTCATGATTCATGATTCAATTCATGATTCATGATTCAATTCATGATTCGAATGCTGATTCAATTCATGATTCATAATTCAAGATTCATGATTCAGTTCATGATTCATGATTCAATTAATGATTCGAATCCTGATTCAATTCATGATTCATGATTCGATTCATGATTCATGATTCATGATTCTATTAATGATTCATGAATCATGATTCAATTCATGATTCATTATTCATGATTTATAATTCAGTTCATGATTCATGATTCAATTCATGATTCATGATTCAATTCATGATTCTAATGCTGATTCAATTCATGATTCATAATTCGTGATTCATGATTCAGTTCATGATTCATGATTCAATTCATGATTCGAATCCTGATTCAATTCATGATTCATGGTTCGATTCATGATTCATGATTTATGATTCAATTCATGATTCATGATTCATGATTCAATTCATGATTCATGATTCATGATTCAATTCATGATTCATGATTCAATTCATGATTCATGATTCATGATTCATGATTCGATTTATGATTCATGATTCATGATTCATGATTCATGATTCGATTGATGATTCTTGATTCATGATTCATGATTCGATTGATGATTCATGATTCATAATTCATGATTCATGATTCATAATTCATGATTCAATTCATGATTTATGATTCATGATTCATGATTCAATTCATGAATCATGATTCAATTCATGATTCATAATTCATAATTCATGTTTCAGTTCATGATTCATGATTCAATTCATGATTCATGATTCAATTCATGATTCAAATCCTGATTCAATTCATGATTCATAATTCATGATTCATGATTCAGTTCATGATTCATGATTCAATTCATGATTCATGATTCAATTCATGATTCAAATCCTGATTCAATTCATGATTCATGATTCGATTTATGATTCATGACTCATGATTCAATTCATGATTCATGATTCATGATTCAATTCATGATTCATGATTCATGATTCAATTCATGATTCATGATTCATGATTCATGATTCAATTTATGATTCATGATTCATGATTCATGCTTCATGATTCGATTCATGATTCTTGATTCATGATTCATGATTTGATTGATGATTCATGATTCATGATTCAATTCATGATTCATGATTCATAATTCATGATTCATGATTCATAATTCATCACTCAATTCATGATTCATGATTCATGATTCGATTCATGATTCATGATTCAATTCATGATTCATGATTCATGATTCAATTCATGATTTCATTCATGATTCCTGATTCGATTCATGATTCATGATTCATGATTGATGATTCAATTCATGATTCATGATTCATGATTCATGATTCATGATTCAATTAATGATTCAATTCATGATTGAATTCTTGATTCATGATTCATGATTCATGATTCATGATTCAATTCATGATTCTTGATTCATGATTCATGATTCGATTCATGATTCATAATTCATGATTCAATTCATGATTCATGATTCGATTCATGATTCTTGATTCATGACTCATTATTCGATTCATAATTCATGATTCATGATTCCATTCATGATTCATGATTCAATTCTTGATTCATGATTCATGAATCAATTCATGATTCATGATTCATGATTCATGATTCAATTCATGATTCATGATTCAATTCATGATTCATGATTCAATTTATGATTCATGATTCATGATTCATGATTCAATTCATGATTCATGATTCATGATTCATGATTCATGATTCAATTCATGATTCATGATTCAATTCATGATTCATGATTCAATTTATGATTCATGATTCATGATTCATGATTCAATTCATGATTCATGATTCATGATTCATGATTCGATTAATGATTCATGATTCATGATTCAATTCATGATTCATGATTTATGATTCAGTTCATGATTCATGATTCAATTCATGATTCATGATTCAATTCATGATTCAAATCCTGATTCAATTCATGATTCATGATTCGATTTATGATTCATGACTCATGATTCAATTCATGATTCATGATTCATGATTCAATTCATGATTCATGATTCATGATTCATTTCATGATTCATGATTCATGATTCAATTTATGATTCATGATTCATGATTCATGCTTCATGATTCGATTCATGATTCTTGATTCATGATTCATGATTTGATTGATGATTCATGATTCATGATTCAATTCATGATTTCATTCATGATTCCTGATTTGATTCATGATTCATGATTCATGATTCATGATTCATGATTCAATTCATGATTCATGATTCATGATTCATGATTCAATTAATGATTCAATTCATGATTGAATTCTTGATTCATGATTCATGATTCATGATTCATGATTCAATTCATGATTCTTGATTCATGATTCATGATTTGATACATGATTCATAATTCATGATTCAATTCATGATTCATGATTCAAGATTCAATTCATGATTCATGATTCGATTCATGATTCTTGATTCATGACTCATTATTCGATTCATAATTCATGATTCATGATTCAATTCATGATTCATGATTCAATTCTTGATTCATGATTCATGAATTAATTCATGATTCATGATTCATGATTCAATTCATGATTCATGATTCAATTCATGATTCATGATTCAATTTATGATTCATGATTCATGATTCATGATTCAATTCATGATTCATGATTCATGATTAATGATTCGATTAATGATTCATGATTCATGATTCAATTCATGATTCATGATTTATGATTGAATTCATAATTCATGATTCATGATTCATGATTCAATTCATGCTTCATGATTCAATTCATGATTCATAATTCATGATTCATGATTCAGTTCATGATTCATGATTAAATTCATAATTCATGATTCGATTTATGATTCATGATTCATGATTCAATTCATGATTCATGATTCATGATTCATGATTCATGATTCGATTCATGATTCATGATTCATGATTCATGATTCATGATTCATAATTCGATTCATGATTCATGATTCATTATTCATGATTCATGATTCAATTCAGGATTCATGATTCGATTCATGATTCATGATTCATGATTCATGATTCAATTCATGATTCATGATTCATGATTCAATTCATGATTCATGATTCAATTCATGATTCATGATTCAATTCATGATTTGATTCATGATTCATGATTCAATTCATGGTTCATGATTCATGATTCAATTCAGGATTCATGATTCGATTCATATTTCTTGATTCATGATTCATGATTCGATTGATGATTTATGATTCAATTCATGATTCATGATTCATGATTCAATTCATGATTCATGATTCAATTCATGATTCATGATTCAATTCATGATTCATGATTCAATTCATGATTTGATTCATGATTCATGATTCAATTCATGATTCATGATTCATGATTGAATTCATGATTCAATTCATGATTCATGATTCATGATTCATGATTCGATTAATGATTCATGATTCATGATTCAATTCATGATTTATGATTTATGATTCAATTCATGATTCATGATTCATGATTCAATTCATGTTTCATGATTCAATTCATGATTCATAATTCATGATTCATGATTCAGTTCATGATTCATGATTTAATTCATGATTCATGATTCAATTCATGATTCGAATCCTGATTCAATTCATGATTCATGATTCGATTTATGATTCATGGATCATGATTTAATTCCTGATTCATGATTCATGATTCATGATTCATGATTCAATTCATGATTCCTGATTCCTGATTCATGATTCGATTCATGATTCATGATTCATGATTCATGATTCAATTCATGATTCATGATTCATGATTCATGATTCAATTCATGATTCATGATTCGATTCATGATTCTTGATTCATGATTCATGATTCGATAGATGATTCATGATTCAATTCATGATTCATGATTCAATTCATGATTTGATTCATGATTCATGATTCAATTCATGATTTGATTCATGATTCATGATTCAATTCATGATTCATGATTCATGATTGAATTCATGATTCAATTCATGATTCATGATTCATGATTCATGATTCAATTCATGATTCATGATTCAATTCATGATTCGAATCCTGATTCAATTCATGATTCATGATTCGATTTATGATTCATGATTCATGATTCAATTCATGATTCATGATTCTTGATTCAATTCATGATTCATGATTCATGATTCAATTCATGATTCATGATTCATGATTCATGATTCGATTTATAATTCATGATTCATGATTCATGATTCATGATTTGATTCATGATTCTTGATTCATGATTCAAGATTCGATTGATGATTCATGATTCATGATTCAATTCATGATTCATGATTCATAATTCATGATTCATGATTCATGATTCATGATTTGATTCATGATTCTTGATTCATGATTCAAGATTCGATTGATGATTCATGATTCATGATTCAATTCATGATTCATGATTCAATTCATGATTTGATTCATGATTCATGATTCAATTCATGATTCATGATTCATGATTCAATTCAGGATTCATGATTCGATTCATGATTCTTGATTCATGATTCATGATTCGATTGATGATTTATGATTCAATTCATGATTCATGATTCAATTCATGATTCATGATTCAATTCATGATTCATGATTCATGATTCAATTCATGATTCATGATTCAATTCATGATTCATGATTCAATTCATGATTTGATTCATGATTCATGATTCAATTCATGATTCATGATTCATGATTGAATTCATGATTGAATTCATTATTCATGATTCATGATTCATGATTCGATTAATGATTCATGATTCATGATTCAATTCATGATTCATGATTTATGATTCAATTCATGATTCATGATTCATGATTCATGATTCAATTCATGCTTCATGATTCAATTCATGATTCATAATTCATGATTCATGATTCAGTTCATGATTCATGATTAAATTCATGATTTATGATTCAATTCATGATTCGAATCCTGATTCAATTCATGATTCATGATTCGATTTATGATTCATGATTCATGATTCAATTCATGATTCATGATTCATGATTCAATTCATGATTCCTGATTCATGATTCATGATTCGATTCATGATTCATGATTCATGATTCGATTCATGATTCATGATTCAATTCATGATTCATGATTCATGATTCATGATTCATGATTCGATTCATGATTCATGATTCGATAGATGATTCATTATTCAATTCATGATTCATGATTCAATTCATGATTTGATTCATGATTCATGATTCAATTCATGATTTGATTCATGATTCATGATTGAATTCATGATTCATGATTCATGATTGAATTCATGATTCAATTCATGATTCATGATTCATGATTCATGATTCAATTCATGATTCATGATTCAATTCATGATTCGAATCCTGATTCAATTCATGATTCATGATTCGATTTATGATTCATGATTCATGATTCAATTCATGATTCTTGATTCAATTCATGATTCATGATTCATGATTCAATTCATGATTCATGATTCATGATTCAATTCATGATTCATGGTTCGTGATTCATGATTCATGATTCAATTCATGATTCATGGTTCGTGATTCATGATTCATGATTCATGATTGAATTCATGATTGAATTCATGATTGAATTCATGATTCATGATTCATGATTCATGATTCATGATTCAATTCATGATTCTTGATTCATGATTCATGATTCGATTGATGATTTATGATTCAATTCATGATTCATGATTCATGATTCAATTCATGATTCATGATTCAATTCATGATTCATGATTCATGATTCAATTCATGATTCATGATTCAATTCATGATTCATGATTCAATTCATGATTTGATTCATGATTCATGATTCAATTCATGATTCATGATTCATGATTGAATTCATGATTGAATTCATTATTCATGATTCATGATTCATGATTCATGATTCGATTAATGATTCATGATTCATGATTCAATTCATGATTCATGATTTATGATTCAATTCATGATTCATGATTCATGATTCAATTCATGCTTCATGATTCAATTCATGATTCATAATTCATGATTCATGATTCAGTTCATGATTCATGATTAAATTCATGATTCATGATTCAATTCATGATTCGAATCCTGATTCAATTCAAGATTCATGATTCGATTTATGATTCATGATTCATGATTCAATTCATGATTCATGATTCATGATTCATGATTCAATTCATGATTCCTGATTCATGATTCATGATTCGATTCATGATTCATGATTCATGATTCATGATTCATGATTCGATTCATGATTCATGATTCAATTCATGATTCATGATTCATGATTCATGATTCATGATTCGATTCATGATTCATGATTCGATAGATGATTCATTATTCAATTCATGATTCATGATTCAATTCATGATTTGATTCATGATTCATGATTCAATTCATGATTTGATTCATGATTCATGATTCAATTCATGATTCATGATTCATGATTGAATTCATGATTCATGATTCATGATTCAATTCATGATTCATGATTCAATTCATGATTCGAATCCTGATTCAATTCATGATTCATGATTCGATTTATGATTCATGATTCAATTCATGATTCATGGTTCGTGATTCATGATTCATGATTCAATTCATGATTCATGGTTCGTGATTCATGATTCATGATTCATGATTGAATTCATGATTGAATTCATGATTGAATTCATGATTCATGATTCATGATTTATGATTTATAATTCATGATTCATGATTCAATTCATGATTCTTGATTCATGATTCATGATTCGATTCATGATTCAATTCATGATTCATGATTCATGATTCGATTCATGATTCTTGATTCATGACTCATGATTCGATTCATGATTCATGATTCATGATTCAATTCATGATTCATGATTCATGATTCAATTCTTGATTCATGATTCATGAATCAATTCATGATTCATGATTCATGATTCAATTCATGATTCATGATTCAATTCATGATTCATGATTCATGATTCAATTCATGATTCATGATTCATGATTCAAGTCATGATTCATGATTCATGATTCAATGTATGATTCATGATTCATGATTCATGATTCAATTCATGATTCATGATTCATGATTCGATTAATGATTCATGATTCATGATTCAATTCATGCTTCATGATTTAATTCATGATTCATAATTCATGATTCATGATTCAGTTCATGATTCATGATTAAATTCATGATTCATTATTCAATTCATGATTTGAATCCTGATTCAATTCATGATTCATGATTCGATTTATGATTCATGATTCATGATTCAATTCATGATTCATGATTCATGATTCATGATTCAATTCATGATTCCTGATTTATGATTCATGATTCGATTCATGATTCATTATTCATGATTCATGATCCATGATTCGATTCATGATTCATGATTCATGATTCAAATCATGATTCATGATTCATGATTCATGATTCAATTCATGATTCATGATTCGATTCATGATTCTTGATTCATGATTCATGATTCGATTGATGATTCAATTCATGATTCAAGATTCATGATTCAATTCATGATTCATGATTCGATTCATGATTCTTGATTCATGATTCATGATTCAATTCATGATTCATGATTCATGATTCAATTCATGATTCATGATTCATGATTCAATTCATGATTCATGATTCATGATTCAATTCATGATTCATGATTCAATTCATGATTCATGATTCATGATTTAATTCATGATTGAATTCATGATTCATGATTTATGATTTATGATTCATTATTCAATTCATGATTCATGATTCAATTCATGATTCAAGATTCATGATTCAATTCATGATTCATGATTCAATTCATGATTCATGATTCACTTCATGATTCATGATTCATGATTCAATTCATGATTCAAATTATGATTCATGATTTATGATTCAATTTATGTTTCATGATTCATGATTCATGATTTATGATTCAATTCATGATTCATGATTCAATTCATGATGCAATTCACGATTCATGATTCATGATTCGATTCATGATTCATGATTCAATTCATGATTCATGATTCATGATTCGATTAATGATTCATGAATCATGATTCAATTCATGATTCATTATTAATGATTCATAATTCAGTTCATGATTCATGATTCAATTCATGATTCGAATCCTGATTCAATTCATGATTCATGATTCGATTCATGATTCATGATTCATAATTCAATTCATGATTCATGATTCATGATTCAATTCATGATTCATGATTCATGATTCAATTCATGATTCATGATTCAATTCATGATTCCTGATTCATGATTCATGATTCGATTTATGATTCATGATTCATGATTCATGATTCGATTCATGATTCTTGATTCATGATACGATTGATGATTCATGATTCAATTCATGATTCATGATTCATAATTCATGATTCATGATTCATAATTCATGATTCAGTTCATGATTCAATTCATGAATCATGATTCAATTCATAATTCATAATTCATGATTCATGATTCAGTTCATGATTCATGATTCAATTCATGATTCATGATTCAATTCATGATTCAAATCCTGATTCAATTCATGATTCATAATTCATGATTCATGATTCAGTTCATGATTCATGATTCAATTCATTATTCATGATTCAATTCATGATTCAAATCCTGATTCAATTCATGATTCATGATTCGATTTATGATTCATGACTCATGATTCAATTCATGATTCATGATTCATGATTCAATTCATGATTCATGATTCATGATTCAATTCATGATTAATGATTCATGATTCATGATTCAATTTATGATTCATGATTCATGATTCATGCTTCATGATTCGATTCATAATTCTTGATTCATGATTTATGATTTGATTGATGATTCATGATTCATGATTCAATTCATGATTCATAATTCATGATTCATGATTCATAATTCATCACTCAATTCATGATTCATGATTCGATTCATGATTCATGATTCAATTCATGATTCATGATTCATGATTCAATTCATGATTTCATTCATGATTCCTGATTCGATTCATGATTCATGATTCAATTCATGATTCATGATTCATGATTCATGATTCATGATTCAATTAATGATTCAATTCATGATTGAATTCTTGATTCATGATTCATGATTCATGATTCAATGCATGATTCTTGATTCATGATTCATGATTCGATTCATGATTCATAATTCATGATTCAATTCATGATTCATGATTCATGATTCAATTCATGATTCATGATTTGATTCATGATTCTTGATTCATGATTCAAGATGCGATTGATGATTCATGATCCATGATTCAATTCATGATTCATGATTCATAATTCATGATTCATGATTCATAATTCATGATTCAATTCATGATTCATGATTCAATTCATGATTCATGATTCATGATTCAATTCATGATTTGATTCATGATTCCTGATTCGATTCATGTTTCATGATTCATGATTCAATTCATGATTCATGATTCATGATTCAATTCATGATTCATGGTTCGTGATTCATGATTCATGATTCAATTCATTATTCATGGTTCGTGGTTCGTGATTCATGATTCATGATTCAATTCATGATTCATGGTTCGTGATTCATGATTCATGATTCATGATTGAATTCATGATTGAATTCATGATTGAATTCATGATTCATGATTCATGATTCATGATTTATGATTCATGATTCATGATTCAATTCATGATTCTTGATTCATGATTCATGATTCGATTCATGATTCATAATTCATGATTCAATTCATGATTCATGATTCATGATTCGATTCATGATTCATGATTCATGATTCAATTCTTGATTCATGATTCATGAATCAATTCATGATTCATGATTCAATTCATGATTCATTATTCAATTCATGATTCATGATTCATGATTCAATTCATGATTCATGATTCATGATTCAAGTCATGATTTATGATTCAATTCATGATTCATAATTCATGATTCATGATTCAGTTCATGATTCATGATTAAATTCATGATTCATTATTCAATTCATGATTTGAATCCTGATTCAATTCATGATTCATGATTCGATTTATGATTCATGATTCATGATTCAATTCATGATTCCTGATTTATGATTCATGATTCGATTCATGATTCATGATTCATGATTCAATTCATGATTCATGATTCGATTCATGATTCATGATTCATGATTCAATTCATGATTCATGATTCAATTCATGATTCATGATTCGATTCATGATTCTTGATTCATGATTCATGATTCGATTGATGATTCAATTCATGATTCAAGATTCATGATTCAATTCATGATTCATGATTCGATTCGTGATTCTTGATTCATGATTCATGATTCAATTCATGATTCATGATTCATGATTCAATTCATGATTCATGATTCATGATTCAATTCATGATTCATGATTCATGATTCAATTCATGATTCATGATTCAATTCATGATTCATGATTCATGATTCATGATTTAATTCATGATTGAATTCACGATTCATGATTTATGATTTATGATTCATGATTCAATTCATGATTCATGATTCAATTCATGATTCAAGATTCATGATTCAATTCATGATTCATGATTCAATTCATGATTCATGATTCAATTCATGATTCATGATTCATGATTCAATTCATGATGCAATTCACGATTCATGATTCATGATTCGATTCATGATTCATGATTCATGATTCAATTCATGATTCATGATTCATGATTCGATTAATGATTCATGAATCATGATTCAATTCATGATTCATTATTAATGATTCATAATTCAGTTCATGATTCATGATTCAATTCATGATTCATGATTCAATTCATGATTCGAATGCTGATTCAATTCATGATTCATAATTCAAGATTCATGATTCAGTTCATGATTCATGATTCAATTAATGATTCGAATCCTGATTCAATTCATGATTCATGATTCGATTCATGATTCATGATTCATGATTCTATTAATGATTCATGAATCATGATTCAATTCATGATTCATTATTCATGATTTATAATTCAGTTCATGATTCATGATTCAATTCATGATTCATGATTCAATTCATGATTCTAATGCTGATTCAATTCATGATTCATAATTCGTGATTCATGATTCAGTTCATGATTCATGATTCAATTCATGATTCGAATCCTGATTCAATTCATGATTCATGGTTCGATTCATGATTCATGATTTATGATTCAATTCATGATTCATGATTCATGATTCAATTCATGATTCATGATTCATGATTCAATTCATGATTCATGATTCAATTCATGATTCATGATTCATGATTCATGATTCGATTTATGATTCATGATTCATGATTCATGATTCATGATTCGATTGATGATTCTTGATTCATGATTCATGATTCGATTGATGATTCATGATTCATAATTCATGATTCATGATTCATAATTCATGATTCAATTCATGATTTATGATTCATGATTCATGATTCAATTCATGAATCATGATTCAATTCATGATTCATAATTCATAATTCATGTTTCAGTTCATGATTCATGATTCAATTCATGATTCATGATTCAATTCATGATTCAAATCCTGATTCAATTCATGATTCATAATTCATGATTCATGATTCAGTTCATGATTCATGATTCAATTCATGATTCATGATTCAATTCATGATTCAAATCCTGATTCAATTCATGATTCATGATTCGATTTATGATTCATGACTCATGATTCAATTCATGATTCATGATTCATGATTCAATTCATGATTCATGATTCATGATTCAATTCATGATTCATGATTCATGATTCATGATTCAATTTATGATTCATGATTCATGATTCATGCTTCATGATTCGATTCATGATTCTTGATTCATGATTCATGATTTGATTGATGATTCATGATTCATGATTCAATTCATGATTCATGATTCATAATTCATGATTCATGATTCATAATTCATCACTCAATTCATGATTCATGATTCATGATTCGATTCATGATTCATGATTCAATTCATGATTCATGATTCATGATTCAATTCATGATTTCATTCATGATTCCTGATTCGATTCATGATTCATGATTCATGATTGATGATTCAATTCATGATTCATGATTCATGATTCATGATTCATGATTCAATTAATGATTCAATTCATGATTGAATTCTTGATTCATGATTCATGATTCATGATTCATGATTCAATTCATGATTCTTGATTCATGATTCATGATTCGATTCATGATTCATAATTCATGATTCAATTCATGATTCATGATTCGATTCATGATTCTTGATTCATGACTCATTATTCGATTCATAATTCATGATTCATGATTCCATTCATGATTCATGATTCAATTCTTGATTCATGATTCATGAATCAATTCATGATTCATGATTCATGATTCATGATTCAATTCATGATTCATGATTCAATTCATGATTCATGATTCAATTTATGATTCATGATTCATGATTCATGATTCAATTCATGATTCATGATTCATGATTCATGATTCATGATTCAATTCATGATTCATGATTCAATTCATGATTCATGATTCAATTTATGATTCATGATTCATGATTCATGATTCAATTCATGATTCATGATTCATGATTCATGATTCGATTAATGATTCATGATTCATGATTCAATTCATGATTCATGATTTATGATTCAGTTCATGATTCATGATTCAATTCATGATTCATGATTCAATTCATGATTCAAATCCTGATTCAATTCATGATTCATGATTCGATTTATGATTCATGACTCATGATTCAATTCATGATTCATGATTCATGATTCAATTCATGATTCATGATTCATGATTCATTTCATGATTCATGATTCATGATTCAATTTATGATTCATGATTCATGATTCATGCTTCATGATTCGATTCATGATTCTTGATTCATGATTCATGATTTGATTGATGATTCATGATTCATGATTCAATTCATGATTTCATTCATGATTCCTGATTTGATTCATGATTCATGATTCATGATTCATGATTCATGATTCAATTCATGATTCATGATTCATGATTCATGATTCAATTAATGATTCAATTCATGATTGAATTCTTGATTCATGATTCATGATTCATGATTCATGATTCAATTCATGATTCTTGATTCATGATTCATGATTTGATACATGATTCATAATTCATGATTCAATTCATGATTCATGATTCAAGATTCAATTCATGATTCATGATTCGATTCATGATTCTTGATTCATGACTCATTATTCGATTCATAATTCATGATTCATGATTCAATTCATGATTCATGATTCAATTCTTGATTCATGATTCATGAATCAATTCATGATTCATGATTCATGATTCAATTCATGATTCATGATTCAATTCATGATTCATGATTCAATTTATGATTCATGATTCATGATTCATGATTCAATTCATGATTCATGATTCATGATTCATGATTCGATTAATGATTCATGATTCATGATTCAATTCATGATTCATGATTTATGATTGAATTCATAATTCATGATTCATGATTCATGATTCAATTCATGCTTCATGATTCAATTCATGATTCATAATTCATGATTCATGATTCAGTTCATGATTCATGATTAAATTCATAATTCATGATTCGATTTATGATTCATGATTCATGATTCAATTCATGATTCATGATTCATGATTCATGATTCATGATTCGATTCATGATTCATGATTCATGATTCATAATTCATGATTCATAATTCGATTCATGATTCATGATTCATTATTCATGATTCATGATTCAATTCAGGATTCATGATTCGATTCATGATTCATGATTCATGATTCATGATTCAATTCATGATTCATGATTCATGATTCAATTCATGATTCATGATTCAATTCATGATTCATGATTCAATTCATGATTTGATTCATGATTCATGATTCAATTCATGGTTCATGATTCATGATTCAATTCAGGATTCATGATTCGATTCATATTTCTTGATTCATGATTCATGATTCGATTGATGATTTATGATTCAATTCATGATTCATGATTCATGATTCAATTCATGATTCATGATTCAATTCATGATTCATGATTCAATTCATGATTCATGATTCAATTCATGATTTGATTCATGATTCATGATTCAATTCATGATTCATGATTCATGATTGAATTCATGATTCAATTCATGATTCATGATTCATGATTCATGATTCGATTAATGATTCATGATTCATGATTCAATTCATGATTTATGATTTATGATTCAATTCATGATTCATGATTCATGATTCAATTCATGTTTCATGATTCAATTCATGATTCATAATTCATGATTCATGATTCAGTTCATGATTCATGATTTAATTCATGATTCATGATTCAATTCATGATTCGAATCCTGATTCAATTCATGATTCATGATTCGATTTATGATTCATGGATCATGATTTAATTCCTGATTCATGATTCATGATTCATGATTCATGATTCAATTCATGATTCCTGATTCCTGATTCATGATTCGATTCATGATTCATGATTCATGATTCATGATTCAATTCATGATTCATGATTCATGATTCATGATTCAATTCATGATTCATGATTCGATTCATGATTCTTGATTCATGATTCATGATTCGATAGATGATTCATGATTCAATTCATGATTCATGATTCAATTCATGATTTGATTCATGATTCATGATTCAATTCATGATTTGATTCATGATTCATGATTCAATTCATGATTCATGATTCATGATTGAATTCATGATTCAATTCATGATTCATGATTCATGATTCATGATTCAATTCATGATTCATGATTCAATTCATGATTCGAATCCTGATTCAATTCATGATTCATGATTCGATTTATGATTCATGATTCATGATTCAATTCATGATTCATGATTCTTGATTCAATTCATGATTCATGATTCATGATTCAATTCATGATTCATGATTCATGATTCATGATTCGATTTATAATTCATGATTCATGATTCATGATTCATGATTTGATTCATGATTCTTGATTCATGATTCAAGATTCGATTGATGATTCATGATTCATGATTCAATTCATGATTCATGATTCATAATTCATGATTCATGATTCATGATTCATGATTTGATTCATGATTCTTGATTCATGATTCAAGATTCGATTGATGATTCATGATTCATGATTCAATTCATGATTCATGATTCAATTCATGATTTGATTCATGATTCATGATTCAATTCATGATTCATGATTCATGATTCAATTCAGGATTCATGATTCGATTCATGATTCTTGATTCATGATTCATGATTCGATTGATGATTTATGATTCAATTCATGATTCATGATTCAATTCATGATTCATGATTCAATTCATGATTCATGATTCATGATTCAATTCATGATTCATGATTCAATTCATGATTCATGATTCAATTCATGATTTGATTCATGATTCATGATTCAATTCATGATTCATGATTCATGATTGAATTCATGATTGAATTCATTATTCATGATTCATGATTCATGATTCGATTAATGATTCATGATTCATGATTCAATTCATGATTCATGATTTATGATTCAATTCATGATTCATGATTCATGATTCATGATTCAATTCATGCTTCATGATTCAATTCATGATTCATAATTCATGATTCATGATTCAGTTCATGATTCATGATTAAATTCATGATTTATGATTCAATTCATGATTCGAATCCTGATTCAATTCATGATTCATGATTCGATTTATGATTCATGATTCATGATTCAATTCATGATTCATGATTCATGATTCATGATTCAATTCATGATTCCTGATTCATGATTCATGATTCGATTCATGATTCATGATTCATGATTCGATTCATGATTCATGATTCAATTCATGATTCATGATTCATGATTCATGATTCATGATTCGATTCATGATTCATGATTCGATAGATGATTCATTATTCAATTCATGATTCATGATTCAATTCATGATTTGATTCATGATTCATGATTCAATTCATGATTTGATTCATGATTCATGATTGAATTCATGATTCATGATTCATGATTGAATTCATGATTCAATTCATGATTCATGATTCATGATTCATGATTCAATTCATGATTCATGATTCAATTCATGATTCGAATCCTGATTCAATTCATGATTCATGATTCGATTTATGATTCATGATTCATGATTCAATTCATGATTCTTGATTCAATTCATGATTCATGATTCATGATTCAATTCATGATTCATGATTCATGATTCAATTCATGATTCATGGTTCGTGATTCATGATTCATGATTCAATTCATGATTCATGGTTCGTGATTCATGATTCATGATTCATGATTGAATTCATGATTGAATTCATGATTGAATTCATGATTCATGATTCATGATTCATGATTCATGATTCAATTCATGATTCTTGATTCATGATTCATGATTCGATTGATGATTTATGATTCAATTCATGATTCATGATTCATGATTCAATTCATGATTCATGATTCAATTCATGATTCATGATTCAATTCATGATTTGATTCATGATTCATGATTCAATTCATGATTCATGATTCATGATTGAATTCATGATTGAATTCATTATTCATGATTCATGATTCATGATTCATGATTCGATTAATGATTCATGATTCATGATTCAATTCATGATTCATGATTTATGATTCAATTCATGATTCATGATTCATGATTCAATTCATGCTTCATGATTCAATTCATGATTCATAATTCATGATTCATGATTCAGTTCATGATTCATGATTAAATTCATGATTCATGATTCAATTCATGATTCGAATCCTGATTCAATTCAAGATTCATGATTCGATTTATGATTCATGATTCATGATTCAATTCATGATTCATGATTCATGATTCATGATTCAATTCATGATTCCTGATTCATGATTCATGATTCGATTCATGATTCATGATTCATGATTCATGATTCATGATTCGATTCATGATTCATGATTCAATTCATGATTCATGATTCATGATTCATGATTCATGATTCGATTCATGATTCATGATTCGATAGATGATTCATTATTCAATTCATGATTCATGATTCAATTCATGATTTGATTCATGATTCATGATTCAATTCATGATTTGATTCATGATTCATGATTCAATTCATGATTCATGATTCATGATTGAATTCATGATTCATGATTCATGATTCAATTCATGATTCATGATTCAATTCATGATTCGAATCCTGATTCAATTCATGATTCATGATTCGATTTATGATTCATGATTCAATTCATGATTCATGATTCATGATTCGATTCATGATTCATGATTCATGATTCATGATTCATGATTCGATTCATGATTCATGATTCAATTCATGATTCATGATTCATGATTCATGATTCGATTCATGATTCATGATTCATGATTCGATAGATGATTCATTATTCAATTCATGATTCATGATTCAATTCATGATTTAATTCATGATTCATGATTCAATTCATGATTTGATTCATGATTCATGATTCATGATTGAATTCATGATTCAATTCATGATTCATGATTCATGATTCATGATTCAATTCATGATTCATGATTCAATTCATGATTCGAATCCTGATTCAATTCATGATTCATGATTCGATTTATGATTCATGATTCATGATTCAATTCATGATTCATGATTCTTGATTCAATTCATGATTCATGATTCATGATTCAATTCATGATTCATGATTCATGATTCAATTCATGATTCATGGTTCGTGATTCATGATTCATGATTCAATTCATGATTCATGGTTCGTGATTCATGATTCATGATTCATGATTGAATTCATGATTGAATTCATGATTGAATTCATGATTCATGATTCATGATTCAATTCATGATTCTTGATTCATGATTCATGATTCGATTCATGATTCATAATTCATGATTCAATTCATGATTCATGATTCGATTCATGACTCATGATTCATGATTCAATTCATGATTCATGATTCATGATTCAATTCTTGATTCATGATTCATGAATCAATTCATGATTCATGATTCAATTCATGATTCATGATTCAATTCATAATTCATGATTCATGATTCAATTCATGATTCATGATTCATGATTCAAGTCATGATTCATGATTCATGATTCAATGTATGATTCATGATTCATGATTCAATTCATGATTCATGATTCATGATTCATGATTCGATTAATGATTAATGATTCATGATTCAATTCATGCTTCATGATTCAATTCATGATTCATAATTCATGATTCATGATTCAGTTCATGATTCATGATTAAATTCATGATTCATGATTCAATTTATGATTTGAATCCTGATTCAATTCATGATTCATGATTCGATTTATGATTCATGATTCATGATTCAATTCATGATTCATGATTCATGATTCATGATTCAATTCATGATTCCTGATTTATGATTCATGATTCGATTCATGATTCATGATTCATGATTGAATTCATGATTCAATTCATGATTCATGATTCATGATTCATGATTAATGATTCAATTCATGATTCATGATTCAATTCCTGATTCGAATCCTGATTCAATTAATGATTCATGATTCGATTTATGATTCATGATTCATGATTCAATTCATGATTCATGATTCTTGATTCAATTCATGATTCATGATTCATGATTCAATTCATGATTCATGATTCATGATTCATGATTCATGATTCGATTTATAATTCATGATTCATGATTTGATTCATGATTCTTGATTCATGATTCAAGATTCGATTGATGATTCATGATCCATGATTCAATTCATGATTCATGATTCATAATTCATGATTCATGATTCATAATTCATGATTCAATTCATGATTCTTGATTCATGATTCGATTCATGATTCATGATTCAATTCATGATTCATGATTCATGATTCAATTCATGATTTGATTCATGATTCCTGATTCGATTCATGATTCATGATTCATGATTCAATTCATGATTCATGATTCATGATTCAATTCATGATTCATGGTTCGTGATTCATGATTCATGATTCAATTCATGATTCATGGTTCGTGATTCATGATTCATGATTCATGATTGAATTCATGATTGAATTCATGATTGAATTCATGATTCATGATTCATGATTTATAATTCATGATTCATTATTCAATTCATGATTCTTGATTCATGATTCATGATTCGATTCATGATTTATAATTCATGATTCAATTCATGATTCATGATTCATGATTCGATTCATGATTCTTGATTCATGACTCATGATTCGATTCATGATTCATGATTCATGATTCAATTCATGATTCATGATTCATGATTCAATTCTTGATTCATGATTCATGAATCAATTCATGATTCATGATTCATGATTCAATTCATGATTCATGATTCAATTCATGATTCATGATTCATGATTCAATTCATGATTCATGATTCATGATTCAAGTCATGATTCATGATTCACGATTCAATGTATGATTCATGATTCATGATTCATGATTCAATTCATGATTCATGATTCATGATTCGATTAATGATTCATGATTCATGATTCAATTCATGCTTCATGATTCAATTCATGATTCATAATTCATGATTCATGATTCAGTTCATGATTCATGATTAAATTCATGATTCATTATTCAATTCATGATTTGAATCCTGATTCAATTCATGATTCATGATTCGATTTATGATTCATGATTCATGATTCAATTCATGATTCATGATTCATGATTCATGATTCAATTCATGATTCATGATTCTTGATTCAATTCATGATTCATGATTCATTATTCAATTCATGATTCATGATTCATGATTCAATTCATGATTCATGGTTCGTGATTCATGATTCAATTCATGATTCATGGTTCGTGATTCATGATTCATGATTGAATTCATGATTGAATTCATGATTGAATTCATGATTCATGATTCATGATTCATGATTCAATTCATGATTCTTGATTCATGATTCATGATTCGATTCATGATTCATAATTCATGATTCAATTCATGATTCATGATTCATGATTCGATTCATGATTCATGATTCATGATTCAATTCATGATTCATGATTCATGATTCAATTCTTGATTCATGATTCATGAATCAATTCATGATTCATGATTCAATTCATGATTCATGATTCAATTCATAATTCATGATTCATGATTCAATTCATGATTCATGATTCATGATTCAAGTCATGATTCATGATTCATGATTCAATGTATGATTCATGATTCATGATTCATGATTCAATTCATGATTCATGATTCATGATTCATGATTCAATTAATGATTAATGATTAATGATTCAATTCATGCTTCATGATTCAATTCATGATTCATAATTCATGATTCATGATTCAGTTCATGATTCATGATTAAATTCATGATTCATGATTCAATTCATGATTTGAATCCTGATTCAATTCATGATTCATGATTCGATTTATGATTCATGATTCATGATTCAATTCATGATTCATGATTCATGATTCATGATTAATGATTCAATTCATGATTCATGATTCAATTCATGATTCGAATCCTGATTCAATTCATGATTCATGATTCGATTTATGATTCATGATTCATGATTCAATTCATGATTCATGATTCTTGATTCAATTCATGATTCATGATTCATGATTCAATTCATGATTCATGATTCATGATTCATGATTCATGATTCGATTTATAATTCATGATTCATGATTCATGATTCATGATTTGATTCATGATTCTTGATTCATGATTCAAGATTCGATTGATGATTCATGATCCATGATTCAATTCATGATTCATGATTCATAATTCATGATTCATGATTCATAATTCATGATTCAATTCATGATTCATGATTCATGATTCGATTCATGATTCATGATTCAATTCATGATTCATGATTCATGATTCAATTCATGATTTGATTCATGATTCCTGATTCGATTCATGATTCATGATTCATGATTCAATTCATGATTCATGGTTCGTGATTCATGATTCATGATTCAATTCATGATTCATGGTTCGTGATTCATGATTCATGATTCATGATTGAATTCATGATTGAATTCATGATTGAATTCATGATTCATGATTCATGATTCATAATTCATGATTCATGATTCAATTCATGATTCTTGATTCATGATTCATGATTCGATTCATGATTTATAATTCATGATTCAATTCATGATTCATGATTCATGATTCGATTCATGATTCTTGATTCATGACTCATGATTCGATTCATGATTCATGATTCAATTCATGATTCATGATTTAATTCATGATTCATAATTCATGATTCATGATTCAATTCATGATTCAAGATTCATGATTCATGATTCAATTCATCATACATGATTCAATTCATGATTCGAATCCTGATTCAATTTATGATTCATGATTCAATTTATGATTCATGATTCATGTCATGATCCATGATTCATGTCATGATTCATGATTCATGATTCATGATTCAATTCACGATTCATGATTCATGATTCAATTCATGATTCATGATTCGATTTATGATTCATGATTCATGATTCATGTCATGATTCATGATTCATGATTCATTAATCAATTCATGATTCATGATTCAATTCATGATACATGATTCAATTCATGATTCATAATTCATGATTCAATTCATGATTCATGATTCAAGATTCATGATTCATGATTCAATTTATGATTCATGATTCATGATTCAATTCATGATTCATGATTCGATTCATGATTCAATTCATGATTCATGATTCATGAATCAATTCATGATTCATGATTTAATTCATGATTCATAATTCATGATTCATGATTCAATTCATGATTCATGATTCAAGATTCATGATTCATGATTCAATTCATCATACATGATTCAATTCATGATTCGAATCCTGATTCAATTTATGATTCATGATTCGATTTATGATTCATGATTCATGTCATGATTCATGATTCATGATTCATGATTCAATTCACGATTCATGATTCATGATTCAATTCATGATTCATGATTCGATTTATGATTCATGATTCATGATTCATGTCATGATTCATGATTCATGATTCATTAATCAATTCATGATTCATGATTCAATTCATGATACACGATTCAATTCATGATTCATAATTCATGATTCATGATTCAATTCATGATTCATGATTCAAGATTCATGATTCATGATTCAATTCATGATTCGAATCCTGATTCATTTCATGATTCATGATTCGATTTATGATTCATGATTCATGATTCATGTCATGATTCATGATTCAAGATTCATGATTCAATTCATGATTCATGATTCATGATTCAATTCATGATTCATGTTTCATTATTTAATTCATGATTCATGATTCATGATTCATGATTCGATTAATGATTCATGATTCATAATTCAATTCATGATTCATGATTCATGATTCAATTCATTATTCATGATTCAATTCATGATTCATGATTCGATTCATGATTCTTGATTCATGATTCATGATTCAATTCATGATTCATGATTCATGATTCTTGATTCATGATTCAATTCATAATCCATGATTCATGATTCATGATTCAATTTATGATTCAAGATTCGATTCATGATTCTTGATACATGATTCATGATTCAATTCATGATTCAAGATTCATGATTCGATTCATGATTCATGATTCAATTCATGATTCATGATTTGATTCATGATTCAATTCATTAATCATGATTCATGATTCAATTTATGATTCATGATTCAATTCATGATTCATGATTCAATTCATGATTCAAATCATGATTCATGATTCATGATTCAATTCATGATTCATAATTCATGATTCATGAATCAATTCATGATTCATAATTCATGATTTATGATTTGGTTCATGATTCATGATTCATGATTCAATTCACGATTCATGATTTATGATTCAATTCATGATTCATGATTCATGATTCGATTCATGATTCATGATTCATGATTTGGTTCATGATTCATGATTCATGATTCAATTCACGATTCATGATTCATGATTCAATTCATGATTCATGATTCATGATTCGATTCATGATTCATGATTCATGATTCAATTCATGATTCATGATTCATGATTCATGATTCATGATTCAATTCATGATTCATGATTCAATTCATGATTTATGATTCATGATTTGATTCATGATTTATGATTCAATTCATGATTCATAATTCAATTCATTATTCATAATTCATGATTTATGATTCAATTCATGATTCATGATTCATGATTCATGATTCATGATTCGATGCATGATTCATGATTCATGATTCAATTCATGATTCATGATTCATTATTCATGATTCATGATTCATGATTCAATTCATGATTCATGATTCATGATTCATTATTCATGATTCATGATTAAATTCATGATTCATGATTCAATTCATGGCTCATGATTCATGATTCGATTCATGATTCATGATTTATGATTCAATTCATGATTCATGATTCATGAATCAATTCATGATTCATAATTCATGATTCATGATTCAATTCATGATTCATGATTCATGATTCGATTCATGATTCAATATTCATATTTCAATTCATGATTCATGATTCATAATTCAATTCATGATTCATGATTCATGATTCATGATTCAATTCATGATTCAAGATTCATGATTCGATTCATGATTCATGATTCAATTCATGATTCATGATTTGATTCATGATTCAATTCATTAATCATTATTCATGATTCAATTTATGATTCATGATTCAATTCATGATTCATGATTCAATTCATGATTGAAATCATGATTCATGATTCATGATTCAATTCATGATTCACAATTCATGATTCATGAATCAATTCATGATTCATAATTCATGATTTATGATTTGGTTCATGATTCATGATTCATGATTCAATTCACGATTCATGATTCATGATTCAATTCATGATTCATGATTCATGATTCGATTCATGATTCATGATTCATGATTTGGTTTATGATTCATGATTCATGATTCAATTCATGATTCATGATTCATGATTCGATTCATGATTCATGATTCATAATTCAATTCATGATTCATGATTCATGATTCATGATTCATGATTCAATTCATGATTCATGATTCAATTCATGATTTATGATTCGTGATTTGATTCATGATTCATGATTTATGATTCAATTCATGATTCATGATTCATAATTCAATTCATTATTCATAATTCATGATTTATGATTCATGATTCGATGCATGATTCATGATTCATGATTCAATTCATGATTCATGATTCATGATTCATTATTCATGATTCATGATTAAATTCATGATTCATGATTCAATTCATGATTCATGATTCATGATTCAATTCATGATTCATGATTTATGATTCAATTCATGATTCATGATTCATGAATCAATTCATGATTCATAATTCATGATTCATGATTCAATTCATGATAAATGATTCATGATTCATGATTCATGATTCAATTCATGATTCATGATTCGATTCATGATTCATGATTCGATTCATAATTCATGATTCAATTCATGATTCATGATTCAATTCACGATTCAATTTATGATTCATGATTCATGATTCAATTCATGATTCATGATTCATGATTCATGATTCAATTCATGATTCATGATTCATGATTCAATTCATGATTCATGATTCAATTTATGATTCATGATTCAATTCATGATTCATGATTCAATTCACGATTCAATTTGTGATTCATGATTCATGATTCAATTCATGATTCATGATTCAATTCATGATTCATGATTCGATTCATGATTCATGATTCATGATTCAATTCATGATTCATGATTCATGAATCAATTCATGATTCATGATTTAATTCATGATTCATAATTCATGATTCATGATTCAATTCATGATTCATGATTCAAGATTCATGATTCATGATTTAATTCATGATTCACAATTCAAGATTCATGATTCATGATTCAAGATTCATGATTCATGATTCAATTCATCATACATGATTCAATTCATGATTCGAATCCTGATTCAATTTATGATTCATGATTCGATTTAAGATTCATGATTCATGTCATGATTCATGATTCATGATTCATGATTCAATTCACGATTCATGATTCATGATTCAATTCATGATTCGTGATTCATGATTCGATTCATGATTCATGATTCATGATTCAATTCATGATTCATGATTCATGATTCAATTCATGATTCATGATTCAATTCATGATTCATGATTCATGATTTGATTCATGATTCATGATTTATGATTCAATTCATGATTCATAATTCAATTCATGATTCATGATTCATGATTCATGATTCAATTCATGATTCAAGATTCATGATATGATTCATGATTCATGATTCAATTCATGATTCATGATTTGATTCATGATTCAATTCATTAATCATGATTCATGATTCAATTTATGATTCATGATTCAATTCATGATTCATGATTCATGATTCAATTCATGATTCAAATCATGATTCATGATTCATGATTCAATTCATGATTCATAATTCATGATTCATGAATCAATTCATGATTCATAATTCATGATTTATGATTTGGTTCATGATTCATGATTCATGATTCAATTCACGATTCATGATTCATGATTCATGATTCATGATTCAATTCATGATTCATGATTCATGATTCGATTCATGATTCATGATTCATGATTCAATTCATGATTCATGATTCATGATTCATGATTCATGATTCAATTCATGATTCATGATTCAATTCATGATTCATGATTCATGATTTGATTCATGATTCATGATTTATGATTCAATTCATGATTCATGATTCATAATTCAATTCATTATTCATAATTCATGATTTATGATTCAATTCATGATTCATGATTTGATGCATGATTCATGATTCATGATTCAATTCATGATTCATGATTCGATTCATGATTCATGATTCATGATTCAATTCATGATTCATGATTCATGATTCATTATTCATGATTCATGATTCATGATTCAATTCATGATTCATGATTCATGATTCATTATTCATGATTCATGATTAAATTCATGATTCATGATTCAATTCATGATTCATGATTCATGATTAGATTCATGATTCATGATTTATGATTCAATTCATGATTCATGATTCATGAATCAATTCATGATTCATAATTCATGATTCATGATTCAATTCATGATTCATGATTCATGATTCAATTCATGATTCATGATTCGATTCATAATTCATGATTCAATTCATGATTCATGATTCAATTCACAATTCAATTTATGATTCATGATTCATGATTCAATTCATGATTCATGATTCATGATTCATGATTCAATTCATGATTCATGATTCATGATTCAATTCATGATTCATGATTCAATTTATGATTCATGATTCAATTCATGATTCATGATTCAATTCACGATTCAATTTATGATTCATGATTCATGATTCAATTCATGATTCATGATTCGATTCATGATTCATGATTCATGATTCAATTCATGATTCATGAATCAATTCATGATTCATGATTTAATTCATGAATCATAATTCATGATTCATGATTCAATTCATGATTCATGATTCAAGATTCATGATTCATGATTTAATTCATGATTCATAATTCATGATTCATGATTCATGATTTAATTCATGATTCATAATTCAATTCATCATACATGATTCAATTCATGATTCGAATCCTGATTCAATTTATGATTCATGATTCGATTTAAGATTCATGATTCATGTCATGATTCATGATTCATGATTCAATTCACGATTCATGATTCATGATTCAATTCATGATTCATGATTCATGATTCGATTCATGATTCATGATTCATGATTCAATTCATGATTCATGATTCATGATTCAATTCATGATTCACGATTCAATTCATGATTCATGATTCATGATTTGATTCATGATTCATGATTTATGATTCAATTCATGATTCATGATTCATGATTCAATTCATTATTCATAATTCATGATTTATGATTCATTTCATGATTCATGATTCATGATTCATGATTCATGATTCAATTCATGATTCATTAATCATGATTCGATTCATGATTCATGATTCATGATTCATGAATCAATTCATGATTCATAATTCATGATTCATGATTCAATTCATGATTCATGATTCATGATTCGATTCATGATTCAATATTCATATTTCAATTCATGATTCATGATTCATGATTCATAATTCAATTCATGATTCATGATTCATGATTCATGATTCAATTCATGATTCAAGATTCATGATTCGATTCATGATTCATGATTCAATTCATGATTCATGATTTGATTCATGATTCAATTCATTAATCATGATTCATGATTCAATTTATGATTCATGATTCAATTCATGATTCATGATTCAATTCATGATTGAAATCATGATTCATGATTCATGATTCAATTCATGATTCATAATTCATGATTCATGAATCAATTCATGATTCATAATTCATGATTTATGATTTGGTTCATGATTCATGATTCATGATTCAATTCACGATTCATGATTCATGATTCAATTCATGATTCATGATTCGATTCATGATTCATGATTCATGATTTGGTTTATGATTCATGATTCATGATTCAATTCATGATTCATGATTCATGATTCGATTCATGATTCATGATTCATGATTCAATTCATGATTCATGATTCATGATTCATGATTCAATTCATGATTCATGATTCAATTCATGATTTATGATTCGTGATTTGATTCATGATTCATGATTTATGATTCAATTCATGATTCATGATTCATAATTCAATTCATTATTCATAATTCATGATTTATGATTCAATTCATGATTCATGATTCATGATTCATGATTCGATGCATGATTCATGATTCATGATTCAATTCATGATTCATGATTCATTATTCATGATTCATGATTCATGATTCAATTCATGATTCATGATTCATGATTCATTATTCATGATTCATGATTAAATTCATGATTCATGATTCAATTCATGATTCATGATTCATGATTCGATTCATGATTCATGATTCATGATTCGATTCATGATTCATGATTCATAATTCAATTCATGATTCATGATTCATGATTCATGATTCATGATTCAATTCATGATTCATGATTCAATTCATGATTTATGATTCGTGATTTGATTCATGATTCATGATTTATGATTCAATTCATGATTCATGATTCATAATTCAATTCATTATTCATAATTCATGATTTATGATTCATGATTCGATGCATGATTCATGATTCATGATTCAATTCATGATTCATGATTCATGATTCATGATTCATGATTCATTATTCATGATTCATGATTAAATTCATGATTCATAATTCAATTCATGATTCATGATTCATGATTCAATTCATGATTCATGATTTATGATTCAATTCATGATTCATGATTCATGAATCAATTCATGATTCATAATTCATGATTCATGATTCAATTCATGATAAATGATTCATGATTCATGATTCATGATTCAATTCATGATTCATGATTCAATTCATGATTCATGATTCGATTCATAATTCATGATTCAATTCATGATTCATGATTCAATTCACGATTCAATTTATGATTCATGATTCATGATTCAATTCATGATTCATGATTCATGATTCATGATTCAATTCATGATTCATGATTCATGATTCAATTCATGATTCATGATTCAATTTATGATTCATGATTCAATTCATGATTCATGATTCAATTCACGATTCAATTTGTGATTCATGATTCATGATTCAATTCATGATTCATGATTCAATTCATGATTCATGATTCGATTCATGATTCATGATTCATGATTCAATTCATGATTCATGATTCATGAATCAATTCATGATTCATGATTTAATTCATGATTCATAATTCATGATTCATGATTCAATTCATGATTCATGATTCAAGATTCATGATTCATGATTCAATTCATCATACATGATTCAATTCATGATTCGAATCCTGATTCAATTTATGATTCATGATTCGATTTAAGATTCATGATTCATGTCATGATTCATGATTCATGATTCATGATTCAATTCACGATTCATGATTCATGATTCAATTCATGATTCGTGATTCATGATTCGATTCATGATTCATGATTCATGATTCAATTCATGATTCATGATTCATGATTCAATTCATGATTCATGATTCAATTCATGATTCATGATTTAATTCATGATTCATGATTCATGATTTGATTCATGATTCATGATTTATGATTCAATTCATGATTCATAATTCAATTCATGATTCATGATTCATGATTCATGATTCAATTCATGATTCAAGATTCATGATATGATTCATGATTCATGATTCAATTCATGATTCATGATTTGATTCATGATTCATGATTCATGATTCAATTTATGATTCATGATTCAATTCATGATTCATGATTCATGATTCAATTCATGATTCAAATCATGATTCATGATTCATGATTCAATTCATGATTCATAATTCATGATTCATGAATCAATTCATGATTCATAATTCATGATTTATGATTTGGTTCATGATTCATGATTCATGATTCAATTCACGATTCATGATTCATGATTCATGATTCATGATTCAATTCATGATTCATGATTCATGATTCGATTCATGATTCATGATTCATGATTCAATTCATGATTCATGATTCATGATTCATGATTCATGATTCAATTCATGATTCATGATTCAATTCATGATTCATGATTCATGATTTGATTCATGATTCATGATTTATGATTCAATTCATGATTCATGATTCATAATTCAATTCATTATTCATAATTCATGATTTATGATTCAATTCATGATTCATGATTTGATGCATGATTCATGATTCATGATTCAATTCATGATTCATGATTCGATTCATGATTCATGATTCATGATTCAATTCATGATTCATGATTCATGATTCATTATTCATGATTCATGATTCATGATTCAATTCATGATTCATGATTCATGATTCATTATTCATGATTCATGATTAAATTCATGATTCATGATTCAATTCATGATTCATGATTCATGATTAGATTCATGATTCATGATTTATGATTCAATTCATGATTCATGATTCATGAATCAATTCATGATTCATAATTCATGATTCATGATTCAATTCATGATTCATGATTCATGATTCAATTCATGATTCATGATTCGATTCATAATTCATGATTCAATTCATGATTCATGATTCAATTCACGATTCAATTTATGATTCATGATTCATGATTCAATTCATGATTCATGATTCATGATTCATGATTCAATTCATGATTCATGATTCATGATTCAATTCATGATTCATGATTCAATTTATGATTCATGATTCAATTCATGATTCATGATTCAATTCACGATTCAATTTATGATTCATGATTCATGATTCAATTCATGATTCATGATTCGATTCATGATTCATGATTCATGATTCAATTCATGATTCATGAATCAATTCATGATTCATGATTTAATTCATGAATCATAATTCATGATTCATGATTCAATTCATGATTCATGATTCAAGATTCATGATTCATGATTTAATTCATGATTCATAATTCATGATTCATGATTCATGATTTAATTCATGATTCATAATTCAATTCATCATACATGATTCAATTCATGATTCGAATCCTGATTCAATTTATGATTCATGATTCGATTTAAGATTCATGATTCATGTCATGATTCATGATTCATGATTCAATTCACGATTCATGATTCATGATTCAATTCATGATTCATGATTCATGATTCGATTCATGATTCATGATTCATGATTCAATTCATGATTCATGATTCATGATTCAATTCATGATTCACGATTCAATTCATGATTCATGATTCATGATTTGATTCATGATTCATGATTTATGATTCAATTCATGATTCATGATTCATGATTCAATTCATTATTCATAATTCATGATTTATGATTCATTTCATGATTCATGATTCATGATTCATGATTCATGATTCAATTCATGATTCATTAATCATGATTCGATTCATGATTCATGATTCATGATTCATGAATCAATTCATGATTCATAATTCATGATTCATGATTCAATTCATGATTCATGATTCATGATTCGATTCATGATTCAATATTCATATTTCAATTCATGATTCATGATTCATGATTCATAATTCAATTCATGATTCATGATTCATGATTCATGATTCAATTCATGATTCAAGATTCATGATTCGATTCATGATTCATGATTCAATTCATGATTCATGATTTGATTCATGATTCAATTCATTAATCATGATTCATGATTCAATTTATGATTCATGATTCAATTCATGATTCATGATTCAATTCATGATTGAAATCATGATTCATGATTCATGATTCAATTCATGATTCATAATTCATGATTCATGAATCAATTCATGATTCATAATTCATGATTTATGATTTGGTTCATGATTCATGATTCATGATTCAATTCACGATTCATGATTCATGATTCAATTCATGATTCATGATTCATGATTTGGTTTATGATTCATGATTCATGATTCAATTCATGATTCATGATTCATGATTCGATTCATGATTCATGATTCATGATTCAATTCATGATTCATGATTCATGATTCATGATTCAATTCATGATTCATGATTCAATTCATGATTTATGATTCGTGATTTGATTCATGATTCATGATTTATGATTCAATTCATGATTCATGATTCATAATTCAATTCATTATTCATAATTCATGATTTATGATTCAATTCATGATTCATGATTCATGATTCATGATTCGATGCATGATTCATGATTCATGATTCAATTCATGATTCATGATTCATTATTCATGATTCATGATTCATGATTCAATTCATGATTCATGATTCATGATTCATTATTCATGATTCATGATTAAATTCATGATTCATGATTCAATTCATGATTCATGATTCATGATTCGATTCATGATTCATGATTTATGATTCAATTCATGATTCATGATTCATGAATCAATTCATGATTCATAATTCATGATTCATGATTCAATTCATGATTCATGATTCATGATTCATGATTCATGATTCAATTCATGATTCATGATTCGATTCATAATTCATGATTCAATTCATGATTCATGATTCAATTCACGATTCAATTTATGATTCATGATTCATGATTCAATTCATGATTCATGATTCATGATTCATGATTCAATTCATGATTCATGATTCATGATTCAATTCATGATTCATGATTCAATTTATGATTCATGATTCAATTCATGATTCATGATTCAATTCACGATTCAATTTGTGATTCATGATTCATGATTCAATTCATGATTCATGATTCAATTCATGATTCATGATTCGATTCATGATTCATGATTCATGATTCAATTCATGATTCATGATTCATGAATCAATTCATGATTCATGATTTAATTCATGATTCATAATTCATGATTCATGATTCAATTCATGATTCATGATTCAAGATTCATGATTCATGATTTAATTCATGATTCACAATTCAAGATTCATGATTCATGATTCAATTCATCATACATGATTCAATTCATGATTCGAATCCTGATTCAATTTATGATTCATGATTCGATTTAAGATTCATGATTCATGTCATGATTCATGATTCATGATTCATGATTCAATTCACGATTCATGATTCAATTCATGATTCGTGATTCATGATTCGATTCATGATTCATGATTCATGATTCAATTCATGATTCATGATTCATGATTCAATTCATGATTCATGATTCAATTCATGATTCATGATTCATGATTTGATTCATGATTCATGATTTATGATTCAATTCATGATTCATGATTCATAATTCAATTCATGATTCATGATTCATGATTCATGATTCAATTCATGATTCAAGATTCATGATATGATTCATGATTCATGATTCAATTCATGATTCATGATTCATGATTTGATTCATGATTCAATTCATTAATCATGATTCATGATTCAATTTATGATTCATGATTCAATTCATGATTCATGATTCATGATTCAATTCATGATTCAAATCATGATTCATGATTCATGATTCAATTCATGATTCATAATTCATGATTCATGAATCAATTCATGATTCATAATTCATGATTTATGATTTGGTTCATGATTCATGATTCATGATTCAATTCACGATTCATGATTCATGATTCAATTCATGATTCATGATTCATGATTCGATTCATGATTCATGATTCATGATTCAATTCATGATTCATGATTCATGATTCATGATTCAATTCATGATTCATGATTCAATTCATGATTCATGATTCATGATTTGATTCATGATTCATGATTTATGATTCAATTCATGATTCATGATTCATAATTCAATTCATTATTCATAATTCATGATTTATGATTCAATTCATGATTCATGATTCGATTCGTGATTCATGATTCATGATTCAATTCATGATTCATGATTCGATTCGTGATTCATGATTCATGATTCAATTCATGATTCATGATTCATGATTCATTATTCATGATTCATGATTCATGATTCATGATTCAATTCATGATTCATGATTCATGATTCATTATTCATGATTCATGATTAAATTCATGATTCATGATTCAATTCATGATTCATGATTTATGATTCAATTCATGATTCATGATTCATGAATCAATTCATGATTCATAATTCATGATTCATGATTCAATTCATGATTCATGATTCATGATTCAATTCATGATTCATGATTCGATTCATAATTCATGATTCAATTCATGATTCATGATTCAATTCACGATTCAATTTATGATTCATGATTCATGATTCAATTCATGATTCATGATTCATGATTCAATTCATGATTCATGATTCATGATTCAATTCATGATTCATGATTCAATTTATGATTCATGATTCAATTCATGATTCATGATTCAATTCACGATTCAATTTATGATTCATGATTCATGATTCAATTCATGATTCATGATTCGATTCATGATTCATGATTCATGATTCAATTCATGATTCATGATTCATGAATCAATTCATGATTCATGATTTAATTCATGAATCATAATTCATGATTCATGATTCAATTCATGATTCATGATTCAAGATTCATGATTCATGATTTAATTCATGATTCATAATTCATGATTCATGATTCATGATTTAATTCATGATTCATAATTCAATTCATCATACATGATTCAATTCATGATTCGAATCCTGATTCAATTTATGATTCATGATTCGATTTAAGATTCATGATTCATGTCATGATTCATGATTCATGATTCATGATTCAATTCACGATTCATGATTCATGATTAAATTCATGATTCATGATTCATGATTCGATTCATGATTCATGATTCATGATTCAATTCATGATTCATGATTCATGATTCAATTCATGATTCACGATTCAATTCATGATTCATGATTCATGATTTGATTCATGATTCATGATTTATGATTCAATTCATGATTCATGATTCATGATTCAATTCATTATTCATAATTCATGATTTATGATTCATTTCATGATTCATGATTCATGATTCATGATTCATGATTCAATTCATGATTCATTAATCATGATTCGATTCATGATTCATGATTCATGATTCAATTCATGATTCATGATTCATGATTCGATTCATGATTCATGATTCATGATTCAATTCATGATTCATGATTCAATTCATGATTCATGATTCATTATTCATGATTCATGATTCAATTCATGATTCATGATTCAATTCATGATTCATGATTCATGATTTATGATTCAATTCATGATTCATGAATCAATTCATGATTCATAATTCATGATTCATGATTCAATTCATGATTCATGATTCATGATTCATGATTCATGATTCAATTCATGATTCATGATTCAATTCATGATTCATGATTCGATTCATGATTCATGATTCATGATTCAATTCATGATTCATGATTCAATTTATGATTTATGATTCAATTCATGATTCATGATTCAATTCACGATTCAATTTATGATTCATGATTCATGATTCAATTCATGATTCATGATTCAATTCACGATTCAACTTATGATTCATGATTCATGATTCAATTCATGATTCATGATTCATGATTCAATTCATGATTCATGATTCATGATTCAATTCATGATTCATGATTCAATTTATGATTCATGATTCAATTCATGATTCATGATTCAATTCACGATTCAATTTATGATTCATGATTCATGATTCAATTCATGATTCGATTCATGATTTATGATTCATGATTCAATTCATGATTCATGATTCATGAATCAATTCATGATTCATGATTTAATTCATGATTCATAATTCATGATTCATGATTCAATTCATGATTCATGATTCAATTCATGATTCATGATTCATGATTCAATTCATCATACATGATTCAATTCATGATTCGAATCCTGATTCAATTTATGATTCATGATTCGATTTAAGATTCATGATTCATGTCATGATTCATGATTCATGATTCATGATTCAATACACGATTCATGATTCATGATTCAATTCATGATTCATGATTCATGATTCGATTCATGATTCATGATTCATGATTCAATTCATGATTCATGATTCATGATTCATGATTCAATTCATGATTCATGATTCATGATTTGATTCATGATTCATGATTTATGATTCAATTCATTATTCATGATTCATGATTCAATTCATTATTCATAATTCATGATTTATGATTTAATTCATGATTCATGATTCATGATTCATGATTCATGATTCAATTCATGATTCATGATTCATGATTCAATTCATGATTCATGATTCATGATTCGATTCATGATTCATGATTCATGATTCAATTCATGATTCATGATTCATGATTCAATTCATGATTCACGATTCAATTCATGATTCATGATTCATGATTTGATTCATGATTCATGATTTATGATTCAATTCATGATTCATGATTCATGATTCAATTCATTATTCATAATTCATGATTTATGATTCATTTCATGATTCATGATTCATGATTCATGATTCATGATTCATGATTCAATTCATGATTCATTAATCATGATTCGATTCATGATTCATGATTCATGATTCAATTCATGATTCATGATTCATGATTCATGATTCGATTCATGATTCATGATTCATGATTCAATTCATGATTCATGATTCAATTCATGATTCATGATTCATTATTCATGATTCATGATTCAATTCATGATTCATGATTCAATTCATGATTCATGATTCATGATTTATGATTCAATTCATGATTCATGAATCAATTCATGATTCATAATTCATGATTCATGATTCAATTCATGATTCATGATTCATGATTCATGATTCAATTCATGATTCATGATTCAATTCATGATTCATGATTCGATTCATGATTCATGATTCATGATTCAATTCATGATTCATGATTCAATTTATGATTTATGATTCAATTCATGATTCATGATTCAATTCACGATTCAATTTATGATTCATGATTCATGATTCAATTCATGATTCATGATTCAATTCACGATTCAACTTATGATTCATGATTCATGATTCAATTCATGATTCATGATTCATGATTCAATTCATGATTCATGATTCATGATTCAATTCATGATTCATGATTCAATTTATGATTCATGATTCAATTCATGATTCATGATTCAATTCACGATTCAATTTATGATTCATGATTCATGATTCAATTCATGATTCGATTCATGATTTATGATTCATGATTCAATTCATGATTCATGATTCATGAATCAATTCATGATTCATGATTTAATTCATGATTCATAATTCATGATTCATGATTCAATTCATGATTCATGATTCAATTCATGATTCATGATTCATGATTCAATTCATCATACATGATTCAATTCATGATTCGAATCCTGATTCAATTTATGATTCATGATTCGATTTAAGATTCATGATTCATGTCATGATTCATGATTCATGATTCATGATTCAATACACGATTCATGATTCATGATTCAATTCATGATTCATGATTCATGATTCGATTCATGATTCATGATTCATGATTCAATTCATGATTCATGATTCATGATTCATGATTCAATTCATGATTCATGATTCATGATTTGATTCATGATTCATGATTTATGATTCAATTCATTATTCATGATTCATGATTCAATTCATTATTCATAATTCATGATTTATGATTTAATTCATGATTCATGATTCATGATTCATGATTCATGATTCAATTCATGATTCATTAATCATGATTCAATTCATGATTCATGATTCATGATTCAATTCATGATTCATGATTCATGATTCGATTCATGATTCATGATTCATGATTCAATTCATGATTCATGATTCATTATTCATGATTCATGATTTAATTCATGATTCATGATTCAATTCATGATTCATGATTTATGATTCAATTCATGATTCATGATTCATGAATCAATTCATGATTCATAATTCATGATTCATGATTCAATTCATGATTCATGATTCAATTCATGATTCATGATTCGATTCATGATTCATAATTCATGATTCATGATTCATGAATCAATTCATGATTCATGATTCAATTCATGATTCATAATTCATGATTCATGATTCAATTCATGATTCATTATTCAAGATTCATGATTCATGATTCAATTCATCATACATGATTCAATTCATGATTCGAATCCTGATTTAATTTATGATTCATGATTCGATTTATGATTCATGATTCATGTCATGATTCATGATTCATGATTCATGATTCAATTCATGATTCATGATTCATGATTCAATTCATGATTCATGAATTATGATTCAATTCATGATTCATGATTCATGATTCAATTCACGATTCATGATTCATGATTCAATTCATGATTCATGATTCATGATTTATGATTTGGTTCATGATTCATGATTCATGATTCAATTCACGATTCATGATTCATGATTCAATTCATGATTCATGATTCAATTCATGATTCATGATTCAATTCATGATTCATGATTCATGATTTGATTCATGATTCATGATTTATGATTCAATTCATGATTCATGATTCATAATTCAATTCATTATTCATAATTCATGATTTATGATTCAATTCATGATTCATGATTCGATTCGTGATTCATGATTCATGATTCAATTCATGATTCATGATTCGATTCGTGATTCATGATTCATGATTCAATTCATGATTCATGATTCATGATTCATTATTCATGATTCATGATTCAATTCATGATTCATGATTCATGATTCATTATTCATGATTCATGATTAAATTCATGATTCATGATTCAATTCATGATTCATGATTTATGATTCAATTCATGATTCATGATTCATGAATCAATTCATGATTCATAATTCATGATTCATGATTCAATTCATGATTCATGATTCATGATTCAATTCATGATTCATGATTCGATTCATAATTCATGATTCAATTCATGATTCATGATTCAATTCACGATTCAATTTATGATTCATGATTCATGATTCAATTCATGATTCATGATTCATGATTCAATTCATGATTCATGATTCATGATTCAATTCATGATTCATGATTCAATTTATGATTCATGATTCAATTCATGATTCATGATTCAATTCACGATTCAATTTATGATTCATGATTCATGATTCAATTCATGATTCATGATTCGATTCATGATTCATGATTCATGATTCAATTCATGATTCATGATTCATGAATCAATTCATGATTCATGATTTAATTCATGAATCATAATTCATGATTCATGATTCAATTCATGATTCATGATTCAAGATTCATGATTCATGATTTAATTCATGATTCATAATTCATGATTCATGATTCATGATTTAATTCATGATTCATAATTCAATTCATCATACATGATTCAATTCATGATTCGAATCCTGATTCAATTTATGATTCATGATTCGATTTAAGATTCATGATTCATGTCATGATTCATGATTCATGATTCAAGATTCAATTCACGATTCATGATTCATGATTCAATTCATGATTCATGATTCATGATTCGATTCATGATTCATGATTCATGATTCAATTCATGATTCATGATTCATGATTCATGATTCAATTCATGATTCACGATTCAATTCATGATTCATGATTCATGATTTGATTCATGATTCATGATTTATGATTCAATTCATGATTCATGATTCATGATTCAATTCATTATTCATAATTCATGATTTATGATTCATTTCATGATTCATGATTCATGATTCATGATTCATGATTCAATTCATGATTCATTAATCATGATTCGATTCATGATTCATGATTCATGATTCAATTCATGATTCATGATTCATGATTCATGATTCGATTCATGATTCATGATTCATGATTCAATTCATGATTCATGATTCAATTCATGATTCATTATTCATGATTCATGATTCAATTCATGATTCATGATTCAATTCATGATTCATGATTCATGATTTATGATTCAATTCATGATTCATGAATCAATTCATGATTCATAATTCATGATTCATGATTCAATTCATGATTCATGATTCATGATTCATGATTCATGATTCAATTCATGATTCATGATTCAATTCATGATTCATGATTCGATTCATGATTCATGATTCATGATTCAATTCATGATTCATGATTCAATTTATGATTTATGATTCAATTCATGATTCATGATTCAATTCACGATTCAATTTATGATTCATGATTCATGATTCAATTCATGATTCATGATTCAATTCACGATTCAACTTATGATTCATGATTCATGATTCAATTCATGATTCATGATTCAATTCATGATTCATGATTCAATTCATGATTCATGATTCATGATTCAATTCATGATTCATGATTCAATTTATGATTCATGATTCAATTCATGATTCATGATTCAATTCACGATTCAATTTATGATTCATGATTCATGATTCAATTCATGATTCGATTCATGATTTATGATTCATGATTCAATTCATGATTCATGATTCATGAATCAATTCATGATTCATGATTTAATTCATGATTCATAATTCATGATTCATGATTCAATTCATGATTCATGATTCAATTCATGATTCATGATTCATGATTCAATTCATCATACATGATTCAATTCATGATTCGAATCCTGATTCAATTTATGATTCATGATTCGATTTAAGATTCATGATTCATGTCATGATTCATGATTCATGATTCATGATTCAATACACGATTCATGATTCATGATTCAATTCATGATTCATGATTCATGATTCGATTCATGATTCATGATTCATGATTCAATTCATGATTCATGATTCATGATTCATGATTCATGATTCAATTCATGATTCATGATTCATGATTTGATTCATGATTCATGATTTATGATTCAATTCAACATGATTCATGATTCAATTCATTATTCATAATTCATGATTATGATTTAATTCATGATTCATGATTCATGATTCATGATTCATGATTCAATTCATGATTCATTAATCATGATTCAATTCATGATTCATGATTCATGATTCAATTCATGATTCATGATTCATGATTCGATTCATGATTCATGATCATGATTCAATTCATGATTCATGATTCATTATTCATGATTCATGATTTAATTCATGATTCATGATTCAATTCATGATTCATGATTCATGATTTATGATTCAATTCATGATTCATGATTCATGAATCAATTCATGATTCTAATTCATGATTCATGATTCAATTCATGATTCATGATTCAATTCATGATTCATGATTCGATTCATGATTCATAATTCATGATTCATGATTCATGATTCATGAATCAATTCATGATTCATGATTCAATTCATGATTCATAATTCATGATTCATGATTCAATTCATGATTCATTATTCAAGATTCATGATTCATGATTCAATTCATCATACATGATTCAATTCATGATTCGAATCCTGATTTAATTTATGATTCATGATTCGATTTATGATTCATGATTCATGTCATGATTCATGATTCATGATTCAATTCATGATTCATGATTCATGATTCAATTCATGATTCATGAATTATGATTCAATTCATGATTCATGATTCATGATTCAATTCATGATTCATGATTCATGATTCAATTCATGATTCATGATTCAATTTATGATTCATGATTCGATTTATGATTCATGATTCATGATTCAATTCATGATTCATGATTCATGATTCAATTCATGATTCATGATTCAATTCATGATTCATGATTCAATTCATGATTCATGATTCATGATTCAATTCATGATTCATGATTCATGATTCAATTCATGATTCATGATTCAATTCATGATTCATAATTCATGATTCATGATTCAATTCATGATTCATGATTCAATTCATGATTCGAATCCTGATTCAATTCATGATTCATGATTCATGTCATAATTCATGATTCATGATTCATGTTATGATTCATGATTCATGATTCATGATTCAATTTATGATTCATGATTCAATTCAAGATTCATGATTCAATTCATGATACATGATTCAATTCATGGTTCGAATCCTGATTCAATTCATGATTCATGATTCGATTTATGATTCATGATTCATGATTCGATTTATGATTCATGATTCATGATTCATGATTCAATTCATGATTCATGATTCATGATTCAATTCATGATTCATGATTCAATTCATGATTCATGATTCGATTAATGATTCATGATTCATTAATCAATTCATGATTCATGATTCAAATTATGATTCATGATTCAATTCATGATTCATAATTCATGATTCCTGATTCAATTCATGATTTATGATTCAAGATTCATGATTTATGATTCAATTCATGATTCAATTCATGATTCGAATCCTGATTCAATTCATGATTCATGATTCATGATTCATGTCATGATTCATGATTTATGATTCATGATTCAATTCATGATTCATGATTCAATTCTTTATTCATGTTTCATGATTCAATTCATGATTCATGATTCATGATTCATGATTCGATTCATGATTCATGATTCATAATTCAATTCATGATTCATGATTCATGATTCAATTCATTATTCATGATTCAACTTCATAATTCATGATTCGATTCATGATTCTTGATTCATGATTCATGATTCGATTCATGATTCATGACTCAATTCATAATTCATGATTCATGATTCATGATTCAATTCATGATTTAAGATTCGATTCATGATTCTTGATTCATGATTCGATTCATGATTCATGATTCATAATTCAATTCATAATTCATGATTCATGATTCATGATTCAATTCATGATTCAAGATTCATGATTCAATTCATGATTCATGATTCAATTCATGATTCATGATTCATGATTCGATTCATGATTCAATTCATGATTCATGATTCAATTTATGATTCATGATTCAATTTATGATTCATGATTCAATTCATGATTCATGATACATGATTCAATTCATGATTCAATTCATGATACATGATTCATGATTCAATTCATGATTCATGATGCAATTCATGATTCATGATTCGATTCATGATTCATGGTTCATTAATCAATTCATGATTCATTAATCAATTCATGATTCATGATTCAAATTATGATTCATGATTCAATTCATGATTCATAATTCATGATTCATGATTCAATTCATGATTCATGATTCATGATTCAATTCATGATTGATGATTCAATTCATGATTCATGATTCAATTCATGATTCATGATTCATGATTCAATTCATGATTCATGATTCATGATTCAATTCATGATCATGATTCAATTCATGATTCATAATTCATGATTCATGATTCAATTCATGATTCATGATTCAATTCATGATTCATGATTCAATTCCTGATTCATGATTCATGATTCGATTCATGATTCATGATTTATGATTCAATTCATGATTCATGATTCATGAATCAATTCATGATTCATAATTCATGATTCATGATTCAATTCATGATTCATGATTCATGATTCATGATTCAATTCATGATTCATGATTCATGATTCAATTCATGATTCATGATTCGATTCATAATTCATGATTCAATTCATGATTCATGATTCAATTCACGATTCAATTTATGATTCATGATTCATGATTCAATTCATGATTCATGATTCATGATTCAATTCATGATTCATGATTCATGATTCAATTCATGATTCATGATTCAATTTATGATTCATGATTCAATCATGATTCATGATTCAATTCATGATTCAATTTATGATTCATGATTCATGATTCAATTCATGATTCATGATTCGATTCATGATTCATGATTCATGATTCAATTCATGATTCATGAATCAATTCATGATTCATGATTTAATTCATGATTCATAATTCATGATTCCATGATTCAATTCATGATTCATGATTCAAGATTCATGATTCATGATTTAATTCATGATTCATAATTCATGATTCATGATTCATGATTTAATTCATGATTCATAATTCAATTCATCATACATGATTCAATTCTTTATTCATGTTTCATGATTCAATTTAAGATACATGATTCATGTCATGATTCATGATTCATGATTCATGATTCAATTCACGATTCATGATTCATGATTCAATTCATGATTCATGATTCATGATTCGATTCATGATTCATGATTCATGATTCAATTCATGATTCATGATTCATGATTCATGATTCAATTCATGATTCATGATTCAATTCATGATTCATGATTCATGATTTGATTCATGATTCATGATTTATGATTCAATTCATGATTCATGATTCATGATTTAATCATTATTCATAATTCATGATTTATGATTCAATTCATGATTCATGATTCATGATTCATGATTCAATTCATGATTCATTAATCATGATTCGATTCATGATTCATGATTCATGATTCAATTCATGATTCATGATTCATGATTCAATTCATGATTCATGATTCAATTCATGATTCATGATTCATTATTCATGATTCATGATTCAATTCATGATTCATGATTCAATTCATGATTCATGATTCATGATTCGATTCATGATTCATGATTTATGATTCAATTCATGATTCATGATTCATGAATCAATTCATGATTCATAATTCATGATTCATGATTCAATTCATGATTCATGATTCATGATTCATGATTCAATTCATGATTCATGATTCAATTCATGATTCATGATTCGATTCATGATTCATGATTCATGATTCAATTCATGATTCATGATTCAATTTATGATTTATGATTCAATTCATGATTCATGATTCAATTCACGATTCAATTTATGATTCATGATTCATGATTCAATTCATGATTCATGATTCAATTCACGATTCAACTTATGATTCATGATTCATGATTCAATCATGATTCATGATTCAATTCATGATTCATGATTCAATTCATGATTCATGATTCATGATTCAATTCATGATTCATGATTCAATTTATGATTCATGATTCAATTCATGATTCATGATTCAATTCACGATTCAATTTATGATTCATGATTCATGATTCAATTCATGATTCGATTCATGATTTATGATTCATGATTCAATTCATGATTCATGATTCATGAATCAATTCATGATTCATGATTTAATTCATGATTCATAATTCATGATTCATGATTCAATTCATGATTCATGATTCAATTCATGATTCATGATTCATGATTCAATTCATCATACATGATTCAATTCATGATTCGAATCCTGATTCAATTTATGATTCATGATTCGATTAAGATTCATGATTCATGTCATGATTCATGATTACATGATTCATGTCATGATTCATGATTCATGATTCATGATTCAATACACGATTCATGATTCATGATTCAATTCATGATTCATGATTCATGATTCGATTCATGATTCATGATTCATGATTCAATTCATGATTCATGATTCATGATTCATGATTCATGATTCAATTCATGATTCATGATTCATGATTTGATTCATGATTCATGATTTATGATTCAATTCATTATTCATGATTCATGATTCAATTCATTATTCATAATTCATGATTTATGATTTAATTCATGATTCATGATTCATGATTCATGATTCATGATTCAATTCATGATTCATTAATCATGATTCAATTCATGATTCATGATTCATGATTCAATTCATGATTCATGATTCATGATTCGATTCATGATTCATGATTCATGATTCAATTCATGATTCATGATTCATTATTCATGATTCATGATTTAATTCATGATTCATGATTCAATTCATGATTCATGATTCATGATTTATGATTCAATTCATGATTCATGATTCATGAATCAATTCATGATTCATAATTCATGATTCATGATTCAATTCATGATTCATGATTCAATTCATGATTCATGATTCGATTCATGATTCATAATTCATGATTCATGATTCATGATTCATGAATCAATTCATGATTCATGATTCAATTCATGATTCATAATTCATGATTCATGATTCAATTCATGATTCATTATTCAAGATTCATGATTCATGATTCAATTCATCATACATGATTCAATTCATGATTCGAATCCTGATTTAATTTATGATTCATGATTCGATTTATGATTCATGATTCATGTCATGATTCATGATTCATGATTCATGATTCAATTCATGATTCATGATTCATGATTCAATTCATGATTCATGAATTATGATTCAATTCATGATTCATGATTCATGATTCAATTCATGATTCATGATTCATGATTCAATTCATGATTCATGATTCAATTTATGATTCATGATTCGATTTATGATTCATGATTCATGATTCAATTCATGATTCATGATTCATGATTCAATTCATGATTCATGATTCAATTCATGATTCATGATTCAATTCATGATTCATGATTCATGATTCAATTCATGATTCATGATTCATGATTCAATTCATGATTCATGATTCAATTCATGATTCATAATTCATGATTCATGATTCAATTCATGATTCATGATTCAATTCATGATTCGAATCCTGATTCAATTCATGATTCATGATTCATGTCATAATTCATGATTCATGATTCATGTTATGATTCATGATTCATGATTCATGATTCAATTTATGATTCATGATTCAATTCAAGATTCATGATTCAATTCATGATACATGATTCAATTCATGGTTCGAATCCTGATTCAATTCATGATTCATGATTCGATTTATGATTCATGATTCATGATTCGATTTATGATTCATGATTCATGATTCATGATTCAATTCATGATTCATGATTCATGATTCAATTCATGATTCATGATTCAATTCATGATTCATGATTCGATTAATGATTCATGATTCATTAATCAATTCATGATTCATGATTCAAATTATGATTCATGATTCAATTCATGATTCATAATTCATGATTCCTGATTCAATTCATGATTTATGATTCAAGATTCATGATTCATGATTCAATTCATGATTCAATTCATGATTCGAATCCTGATTCAATTCATGATTCATGATTCATGATTCATGTCATGATTCATGATTTATGATTCATGATTCAATTCATGATTCATGATTCAATTCTTTATTCATGTTTCATGATTCAATTCATGATTCATGATTCATGATTCATGATTTGATTCATGATTCATGATTCATAATTCAATTCATGATTCATGATTCATGATTCAATTCATTATTCATGATTCAATTCATAATTCATGATTCGATTCATGATTCTTGATTCATGATTCATGATTCGATTCATGATTCATGACTCAATTCATAATTCATGATTCATGATTCATGATTCAATTCATGATTTAAGATTCGATTCATGATTCTTGATTCATGATTCGATTCATGATTCATGATTCATAATTCAATTCATGATTCATGATTCATGATTCATGATTCAATTCATGATTCAAGATTCATGATTCAATTCATGATTCATGATTCAATTCATGATTCATGATTCATGATTCGATTCATGATTCAATTCATGATTCATGATTCAATTTATGATTCATGATTCAATTTATGATTCATGATTCAATTCATGATTCATGATACATGATTCAATTCATGATTCAATTCATGATACATGATTCATGATTCAATTCATGATTCATGATGCAATTCATGATTCATGATTCGATTCATGATTCATGGTTCATTAATCAATTCATGATTCATTAATCAATTCATGATTCATGATTCAAATTATGATTCATGATTCAATTCATGATTCATAATTCATGATTCATGATTCAATTCATGATTCATGATTCATGATTCAATTCATGATTGATGATTCAATTCATGATTCATGATTCAATTCATGATTCATGATTCATGATTCAATTCATGATTCATGATTCATGATTCAATTCATGATTCATGATTCAATTCATGATTCATAATTCATGATTCATGATTCAATTCATGATTCATGATTCAATTCATGATTCATGATTCAATTCCTGATTCATGATTCATGATTCGATTCATGATTCATGATTTATGATTCAATTCATGATTCATGATTCATGAATCAATTCATGATTCATAATTCATGATTCATGATTCAATTCATGATTCATGATTCATGATTCATGATTCATGATTCAATTCATGATTCATGATTCATGATTCAATTCATGATTCATGATTCGATTCATAATTCATGATTCAATTCATGATTCATGATTCAATTCACGATTCAATTTATGATTCATGATTCATGATTCAATTCATGATTCATGATTCATGATTCAATTCATGATTCATGATTCATGATTCAATTCATGATTCATGATTCAATTTATGATTCATGATTCAATTCATGATTCATGATTCAATTCATGATTCAATTTATGATTCATGATTCATGATTCAATTCATGATTCATGATTCGATTCATGATTCATGATTCATGATTCAATTCATGATTCATGAATCAATTCATGATTCATGATTTAATTCATGATTCATAATTCATGATTCATGATTCAATTCATGATTCATGATTCAAGATTCATGATTCATGATTTAATTCATGATTCATAATTCATGATTCATGATTCATGATTTAATTCATGATTCATAATTCAATTCATCATACATGATTCAATTCATGATTCGAATCCTGATTTAATTTATGATTCATGATTCAATTTAAGATTCATGATTCATGTCATGATTCATGATTCATGATTCATGATTAAATTCACGATTCATGATTCATGATTCAATTCATGATTCATGATTCATGATTCGATTCATGATTCATGATTCATGATTCAATTCATGATTCATGATTCATGATTCATGATTCAATTCATGATTCATGATTCAATTCATGATTCATGATTCATGATTTGATTCATGATTCATGATTTATGATTCAATTCATGATTCATGATTCATGATTTAATTCATTATTCATAATTCATGATTTATGATTCAATTCATGATTCATGATTCATGATTCATGATTCAATTCATGATTCATTAATCATGATTCGATTCATGATTCATGATTCATGATTCAATTCATGATTCATGATTCATGATTCAATTCATGATTCATGATTCAATTCATGATTCATGATTCATTATTCATGATTCATGATTCAATTCATGATTCATGATTCAATTCATGATTCATGATTCATGATTCGATTCATGATTCATGATTTATGATTCAATTCATGATTCATGATTCATGAATCAATTCATGATTCATAATTCATGATTCATGATTCAATTCATGATTCATGATTCATGATTCATGATTCAATTCATGATTCATGATTCAATTCATGATTCATGATTCGATTCATGATTCATGATTCATGATTCAATTCATGATTCATGATTCAATTTATGATTCATGATTCAATTCATGATTCATGATTCAATTCACGATTCAATTTATGATTCATGATTCATGATTCAATTCATGATTCATGATTTAATTCACGATTCAACTTATGATTCATGATTCATGATTCAATTCATGATTCATGATTCATGATTCAATTCATGATTCATGATTCATGATTCAATTCATGATTCATGATTCAATTTATGATTCATGATTTAATTCATGATTCATGATTCAATTCACGATTCAATTTATGATTCATGATTTATGATTCAATTCATGATTCATGATTCATGAATCAATTCATGATTCATAATTCATGATTCATGATTCAATATATGATTCATGATTCAATTCATGATTCATGATTCGATTCATGATTCATAATTCATGATTCATGATTCATGATTCATGAATCAATTCATGATTCATGATTCAATTCATGATTCATAATTCATGATTCATGATTCAATTCATGATTCATTATTCAAGATTCATGATTCATGATTCAATACATCATACATGATTCAATTCATGATTCGAATCCTGATTTAATTTATGATTCATGATTCGATTTATGATTCATGATTCATGTCATGATTTATGATTAATGATTCATGATTCAATTCATGATTCATGATTCATGATTCAATTCATGATTCATGAATTATGATTCAATTCATGATTCATGATTCATGATTCATGATTCAATTCATGATTCATGATTCAATTTATGATTCATGATTCGATTTATGATTCATGATTCATGATTCAATTCATGATTCATGATTCATGATTCAATTCATGATTCATGATTCAATTCATGATTCATGATTCAATTCATGATTCATGATTCATGATTCAATTCATGATTCATGATTCATGATTCAATTCATGATTCATGATTCAATTCATGATTCATAATTCATGATTCATGATTCAATTCATGATTCATGATTCAATTCATGATTCGAATCCTGATTCAATTCATGATTCATGATTCATGTCATGATTCATGATTCATGATTCATGATTCATGATTCAATTCATGATTCATGATTCATGATTCAATTTATGATTCATGATTCAATTCATGATTCATAATTCATGATTCATGATTCAATTCATGATTCATGATTCAAGATTCATGATTCAATTCATGATACATGATTCAATTCATGGTTCGAATCCTGATTCAATTCATGATTCATGATTCGATTTATGATTCATGATTCATGATTCGATTTATGATTCATGATTCATGATTCATGATTCAATTCATGATTTATGATTCATGATTCAATTCATGATTCATGATTCAATTCATGATTCATGATTCGATTAATGATTCATTATTCATTAATCAATTCATGATTCATGATTCAAATTATGATTCATGATTCAATTCATGATTCATAATTCATGATTCCTGATTCAATTCATGATTTATGATTCAAGATTCATGATTCATGATTCAATTCATGATTCAATTCATGATTCGAATCCTGATTCAATTCATGATTCATGATTCGATTTATGAGTCATGATTCATGATTTATGATTCATGATTCAATTCATGATTCATGATTCAATTCTTGATTCATGTTTCATGATTCAATTCATGATTCATGATTCATGATTCATGATTCGATTCATGATTCATGATTCATAATTCAATTCATGATTCATGATTCATGATTCATGATTCATGATTCAATTCATTATTCATGATTCAATTCATGATTCATGATTCGATTCATGATTCTTGATTCATGATTCATGATTCGATTCATGATTCATGATTCATGATTCAATTCATGATTCATGATTCATGATTCATGATTCATGATTCAATTCATGATTCATGATTCATGACTCAATTCATAATTCATGATTCATGATTCATGATTCAATTCATGATTCAAGATTTGATTCATGATTCTTGATTCATGATTCGATTCATGATTTATGATTCATAATTCAATTCATGATTCATGATTCATGATTCAATTCATGATTCAAGATTCATGATTCAATTCATGATTCATGATTCAATTTATGATTCATGATTCATGATTCGATTCATGATTCAATTCATGATTCATGATTCATGATTCAATTTATGATTCATGATTCAATTTATGATTCATGATTCAATTCATGATTCATGATACATGATTCAATTCATGATTCAATTCATGATACATGATTCATGATTCAATTCATGATTCATGATGCAATTCATGATTCATGATTCGATTCATGATTCATGGTTCATTAATCAATTCATGATTCATTAATCAATTCATGATTCATGATTCAAATTATGATTCATGATTCAATTCATGATTCATGATTCATGATTCAATTCATGATTGATGATTCAATTCATGATTCATGATTCAATTCATGATTCATGATTCATGATTCAATTCATGATTCATGATTCATGATTCAATTCATGATTCATGATTCAATTCATGATTCATAATTCATGATTCATGATTCAATTCATGATTCATGATTCAATTCATGATTCATGATTCATGATTCGATTCATGATTCATGATTTATGATTCAATTCATGATTCATGATTCATGAATCAATTCATGATTCATAATTCATGATTCATGATTCAATTCATGATTCATGATTCATGATTCATGATTCATGATTCAATTCATGATTCATGATTCATGATTCATGATTCGATTCATAATTCATGATTCAATTCATGATTCATGATTCAATTCACGATTCAATTTATGATTCATGATTCAATTCATGATTCATGATTCATGATTCATGATTCAATTCATGATTCATGATTTATGATTCAATTCATGATTCATGATTCAATTTATGATTCATGATTCAATTCATGATTCATGATTCAATTCACGATTCAATTTATGATTCATGATTCATGATTCAATTCATGATTCATGATTCGATTCATGATTCATGATTCATGATTCAATTCATGATTCATGATTCATGAATCAATTCATGATTCATGATTTAATTCATGATTCATAATTCATGATTCATGATTCAATTCATGATTCATGATTCAAGATTCATGATTCATGATTTAATTCATGATTCATAATTCATGATTCATGATTCATGATTTTATTCATGATTCATAATTCAATTCATCATACATGATTCAATTCATGATTCGAATCCTGATTTAATTTATGATTCATGATTCGATTTAAGATTCATGATTCATGTCATGATTCATGATTCATGATTCATGATTCAATTCACGATTCATGATTCATGATTCAATTCATGATTCATGATTCATGATTCGATTCATGATTCATGATTCATGATTCAATTCATGATTCATGATTCATGATTCATGATTCAATTCATGATTCATGATTCAATTCATGATTCATGATTCATGATTTGATTCATTATTCATAATTCATGATTTATGATTCAATTCATGATTCATGATTCATGATTCATGATTCAATTCATGATTCATTAATCATGATTCGATTCATGATTCATGATTCATGATTCAATTCATGATTCATGATTCATGATTCGATTCATGATTCATGATTCATGATTCAATTCATGATTCATGATTCAATTCATGATTCATGATTCATGATTCATGATTTATGATTCAATTCATGATTCATGAATCAGTTCATGATTCATAATTCATGATTCATGATTCAATTCATGATTCATGATTCATGATTCATGATTCAATTTATGATTCATGATTCAATTCATGATTCATGATTCGATTCATTATTCATAATTCATGATTTATGATTCAATTCATGATTCATGATTCATGATTCATGATTCATGATTCAATTCATGATTCATTAATCATGATTCGATTCATGATTCATGATTCATGATTCAATTCATGATTCATGATTCGATTCATGATTCATGATTTATGATTCAATTCATGATTCATGATTCAATTCATGATTCATGATTCATAATTCATGATTCATGATTCATGATTTATGATTCAATTCATGATTCATGATTCATGAATCAATTCATGATTCATAATTCATGATTCATGATTCAATTCATGATTCATGATTCATGATTCATGATTCAATTCATGATTCATTAATCATGATTCGATTCATGATTCATGATTCATGATTCAATTCATGATTCATGATTCATGATTCGATTCATGATTCATGATTCAATTCATGATTCATGATTCAATTCATGATTCATGATTCATTATTCATGATTCATGATTCAATTCATGATTCATGATTCAATTCATGATTCATGATTCATGATTCGATTCATGATTCATGATTTATGATTCAATTCATGATTCATGATTCATGAATCAATTCATGATTCATAATTCATGATTCATGATTCAATTCATGATTCATGATTCATGATTCATGATTCAATTTATGATTCATGATTCAATTCATGATTCATGATTCAATTCACGATTCAATTTATGATTCATGATTCATGATTCAATTCATGATTCATGATTCAATTCACGATTCAACTTATGATTCATGATTCATGATTCAATTCATGATTCATGATTCATGATTCATGATTCAATTCATGATTCATGATTCATGATTCAATTCATGATTCATGATTCAATTTATGATTCATGATTCAATTCATGATTCATGATTCAATTCACGATTCAATTTATGATTCATGATTCATGATTCAATTCATGATTCATGATACGATCCATGATTCATGATTCATGATTCAATTCATGATTCATGATTCATGAATCAATTCATGATTCATGATTTAATTCATGATTCATAATTCATGATTCATAATTCATGATTCATGATTCAATTCATGATTCATGATTCAAGATTCATGATTCATGATTCAATTCATCATACATGATTCAATTCATGATTCGAATCCTGATTCAATTTATGATTCATGATTCGATTTAAGATTCATGATTCATGTCATGATTCATGATTCATGATTCATGATTCAATACACGATTCATGATTCATGATTCAATTCATGATTCATGATTCATGATTCGATTCATGATTCATGATTCATGATTCAATTCATGATTCATGATTCATGATTCATGATTCAATTCATGATTCATGATTCATGATTTGATTCATGATTCATGATTTATGATTCAATTCATTAATTATGATTCATGATTCAATTCATTATTCATAATTCATGATTTATGATTTAATTCATGATTCATGATTCATGATTCATGATTCATGATTCAATTCATGATTCATTAATCATGATTCGATTCATGATTCATGATTCATGATTCAATTCATGATTCATGATTCATGATTCGATTCATGATTCATGATTCAATTCATGATTCATGATTCATTATTCATGATTCATGATTTAATTCATGATTCATGATTCAATTCATGATTCATGATTCATGATTTATGATTCAATTCATGATTCATGATTCATGAATCAATTCATGATTCATAATTCATGATTCATGATTCAATTCATGATTCATGATTCAATTCATGATTCATGATTCGATTCATGATTCATGATTCATGAATCAATTCATGATTCATGATTCAACTCATGATTCATAATTCATGATTCATGATTCAATTCATGATTCATTATTCAAGATTCATGATTCATGATTCAATTCATCATACATGATTCAATTCATGATTCGAATCCTGATTTAATTTATGATTCATGATTCGATTTATGATTCATGATTCATGTCATGATTCATGATTCATGATTCATGATTCAATTCATGATTCATGATTCATGATTCAATTCATGATTCATGAATTATGATTCAATTCATGATTCATGATTCATGATTCAATTCATGATTCATGATTCATGATTCAATTCATGATTCATGATTCAATTTATGATTCCTGATTCGATTTATGATTCATGATTCATGATTCAATTCATGATTCATGATTCAATTCATGATTCATGATTCAATTCATGATTCATGATTCAATTCATGATTCATGATTCATGATTCAATTCATGATTCATGATTCAATTCATGATTCATAATTCATGATTCATGATTCAATTCATGATTCATGATTCAATTCATGATTCATGATTCATGTCATAATTCATGATTCATGATTCATGTTATGATTCATGATTCATGATTCATGATTCATGATTCAATTCATGATTCATGATTCAATTTATGATTCATGATTCAATTCATGATTCATAATTCATGATTCATGATTCAATTCATGATTCATGATTCAAGATTCATGATTCAATTCATGATACATGATTCAATTCATGGTTCGAATCCTGATTCAATTCATGATTCATGATTCGATTTATGATTCATGATTCATGATTCGATTTATGATTCATGATTCATGATTCATGATTCAATTCATGATTCATGATTCATGATTCAATTCATGATTCATGATTCAATTCATGATTCATGATTCGATTAATGATTCATGATTCATTAATCAATTCATGATTCATGATTCAAATTATGATTCATGATTCAATTCATGATTCATAATTCATGATTCCTGATTCAATTCATGATTTATGATTCAAGATTCATGATTCATGATTCATGATTCAATTCATGATTCATGATTCAATTCATGATTCATGATTCGATTCATGATTCATGATTCATGATTCAATTCATGATTCATGATTCAATTAATGATTCATGATTCAATTCATGATTCATGATTCAATTCACGATTCAATTTATGATTCATGATTCATGATTCAATTCATGATTCATGATTCAATTCATGATTCAACTTATGATTCATGATTCATGATTCAATTCATGATTCATGATTCATGATTCATGATTCAATTCATGATTCATGATTCATGATTCAATTCATGATTCATGATTCAATTTATGATTCATGATTCAATTCATGATTCATGATTCAATTCACGATTCAATTTATGATTCATGATTCAATTCATGATTCATGATTCGATTCATGATTCATGATTCATGATTCAATTCATGATTCATGATTCATGAATCAATTCATGATTCATGATTTAATTCATGATTCATAATTCATGATTCATGATTCAATTCATGATTCATGATTCAAGATTCATGATTCATGATTCAATTCATCATACATGATTCAATTCATGATTCGAATCCTGATTCAATTTATGATTCATGATTCGATTTAAGATTCATGATTCATGTCATGATTCATGATTCATGATTCATGATTCAATACACGATTCATGATTCATGATTCAATTCATGATTCATGATTCATGATTCGATTCATGATTCATGATTCATGATTCAATTCATGATTCATGATTCATGATTCATGATTCAATTCATGATTCATGATTCATGATTTGATTCATGATTCATGATTTATGATTCAATTCATTATTCATGATTCATGATTCAATTCATTAATCATAATTCATGATTTATGATTTAATTCATGATTCATGATTCATGATTCATGATTCATGATTCAATTCATGATTCATTAATCATGATTCGATTCATGATTCATGATTCATGATTCAATTCATGATTCATGATTCATGATTCGATTCATGATTCATGATTCATGATTCAATTCATGATTCATGATTCATTATTCATGATTCATGATTTAATTCATGATTCATGATTCAATTCATGATTCATGATTCATGATTTATGATTCAATTCATGATTCATGATTCAAGAATCAATTCATGATTCATAATTCATGATTCAATTCATGATTCATGATTCAATTCATGATTCATGATTCGATTCATGATTCATAATTCATGATTCATGATTCATGATTCATGAATCAATTCATGATTCATGATTCAATTCATGATTCATAATTCATGATTCATGATTCAATTCATGATTCATTATTCAAGATTCATGATTCATGATTCAATTCATCATACATGATTCAATTCATGATTCGAATCCTGATTTAATTTATGATTCATGATTCGATTTATGATTCATGATTCATGTCATGATTCATGATTCATGATTCATGATTCAATTCATGATTCATGATTCATGATTCAATTCATGATTCATGAATTATGATTCAATTCATGATTCATGATTCATGATTCAATTCATGATTCATGATTCATGATTCAATTCATGATTCATGATTCAATTTATGATTCATGATTTGATTTATGATTCATGATTCATGATTCAATTCATGATTCATGATTCATGATTCAATTCATGATTCATGATTCAATTCATGATTCATGATTCATAATTCAATTCATGATTCATGATTCAATTCATGATTCATGATTCAATTCATGATTCATAATTCATGATTCATGATTCAATTCATGATTCGAATCCTGATTCAATTCATGATTCATGATTCATGTCATAATTCATGATTCATGATTCATGTTATGATTCATGATTCATGATTCATGATTCAATTCATGATTCATGATTCATGATTCAATTTATGATTCATGATTCAATTCATGATTCATAATTCATGATTCATGATTCAATTCATGATTCATGATTCAAGATTCATGATTCAATTCATGATACATGATTCAATTCATGGTTCGAATCCTGATTCAATTCATGATTCATGATTCGATTTATGATTCATGATTCATGATTCGATTTATGATTCATGATTCATGATTCATGATTCAATTCATGATTCATGATTCATGATTCAATTCATGATTCATGATTCAATTCATGATTCATGATTCGATTAATGATTCATGATTCATTAATCAATTCATGATTCATGATTCAAATTATGATTCATGATTCAATTCATGATTCATAATTCATGATTCCTGATTCAATTCATGATTTATGATTCAAGATTCATGATTCATGATTCAATTCATGATTCAATTCATGATTCGAATCCTGATTCAATTCATGATTCATGATTCGATTTATGATTCATGATTCATGATTCATGTCATGATTCATGATTTATGATTCATTATTCAATTCATGATTCATGATTCAATTCTTGATTCATGTTTCATGATTCAATTCATGATTCATGATTCATGATTCGATTCATGATTCATGATTCATAATTCAATTCATGATTCATGATTCATGATTCAATTCATTATTCATGATTCAATTCATGATTCATGATTCGATTCATGATTATTGATTCATGATTCATGATTCGATTCATGATTCATGATTCAATTCATGATTCATGATTCATGATTCATGATTCAATTCATGATTCATGATTCATGATTCATGACTCAATTCATAATTCATGATTCATGATTCATGATTCAATTCATGATTCAACATTCGATTCATGATTCTTGATTCATGATTCGATTCATGATTCATGATTCATAATTCAATTCATGATTCATGATTCATGATTCATGATTCAATTCATGATTCAAGATTCATGATTCAATTCATGATTCATGATTCAATTCATGATTCATGATTCATGATTCGATTCATGATTCAATTCATGATTCATGATTCATGATTCAATTTATGATTCATGATTCAATTTATGATTCATGATTCAATTCATGATTCATGATACATGATTCAATTCATGATTCATGATTCATGATTCAATTCATGATTCATGATGCAATTCATGATTCATGATTCGATTCATGATTCATGGTTCATTAATCAATTCATGATTCATTAATCAATTCATGATTCATGATTCAAATTATGATTCATGATTCAATTCATGATTCATAATTCATGATTCATGATTCAATTCATGATTCATGATTCATGATTCAATTCATGATTCATGATTCATGATTCAATTCATGATTCATGATTCAATTCATGATTCATAATTCATGATTCATGATTCAATTCATGATTCATGATTCAATTCATGATTCATAATTCAATTCATGATTCGAATCCTGATTCAATTCATGATTCATGATTCATGATTCATGATTCAATTTATGATTCATGATTCAATTCATGATTCATAATTCATGATTCATGATTCATTTCATAATTCATGATTCAAGATTCATGATTCAATTCTTGATACATGATTCGATTTATGATTCATGATTCGATTTATGATTCATGATTCATGATTCGATTCATGATTCATGATTCATTAATCAATTCATGATTCATGATTCAAATTATGATTCATGATTCAATTCATGATTCATAATTCATGATTCCTGATTCAATTCATGATTTATGATTCAAGATTCATGATTCATGATTCACTTCATGATTCAATTCATGATTCGAATCCTGATTCAATTCATGATTCATGATTCGATTTATGATTCATGATTCATGATTCATGTCATGATTCATGATTTATGATTCATGATTCAATTCATGATTCATGATTCATGATTCAATTCTTGATTCATTTTTCATGATTCAATTCATTATTCATGATTCAATTCATGATTCATGATTCGATTCATGATTCTTGATTCATGATTCATGATTCGATTCATAATTCATGATTCATGATTCAATTCATGATTCATGATTAATGATTCATGATTCATGATTCAATTCATGATTCATGATTCATGATTCATGATTCAATTCATAATTCATGATTCATGATTCATGATTCAATTCATGATTCAAGATTCGATTCATGATTCTTGATTCATGATTCGATTCATGATTCATGATTCATAATTCAATTCATGATTCATGATTCATGATTCAATTCATGATTCAAGATTCATGATTCAATTCATGATTCATGATTCAATTCATGATTCATGATTCATGATTCGATTCATGATTCAATTCATGATTCATGATTCATGATTCAATTTATGATTCATGATTCAATTCATGATTCATGATTCAATTCATGATTCGTGATACATGATTCAATTCATGATTCAATTCATGATTCATGATTCAATTCATGATTCATGATTCAATTCATGATTCATGATTCGATTCATGATTCATGATTTATTAATCAATTCATGATTCATGATTCAAATTATGATTCATGATTCAATTCATGATTCTTAATTCATGATTCCTGATTCAATTCATGATTCATGATTCAAGATTCATGATTCATGATTCAATTCATGATTCATGATTCAATTCATGATTCAAATCCTGATTCAATTCATGATTCATGATGCGATTTATGATTCATGATTCATGATTCATGTCATGATTCATGATTTATGATTCATGATTCAATTCATGATTCATGATTCATGATTCAATTCATGATTCATGTTTCATGATTCAATTCATGATTCATGATTCATGATTCATGATTCGATTCATGATTTATGATTCATAATTCAATTCATGATTCATGATTCATGATTCAATTCATTATTCATGATTCAATGCATGATTCATGATTCGATTCATGATTCTTGATTCATGATTCATGATTCGATTCATGATTCATGATTCATGATTCAATTCATGATTCATGATTCATAATTCATGATTCATGATTCAATTCATGATTCATGATTCATGATTCATGATTCAATTCATAATTCATGATTCATGATTCATGATTCAATTCATGATTCAAGATTCGATTCATGATTGTTGATTCATGATTCATGATTCATAATTCAATTCATGATTCATGATTCATGATTCATGATTCAATTCATGATTCAAGATTCATGATTCGATTCATGATTCATGATTCAATTCATGATTCATGATTCAATTCATGATTCATGATTCATGATTCAATTTATGATTCATGATTCAATTCATGATTCATGATTCAATTCATGATTCGTGATTCAAGATTCAATTCATGATTCAATTCATGATTCATGATTCATGATTCAATTCATTAATCATGATTCATGATTTATGATTCAATTCATGATTCAAGATTCATGATTCGATTCATGATTCATGATTCAATTCATGATTCATGATTCATGATTCGATTCATGATTCAATTCATGATTCATGATTCATGATTCATGATTCAATTCATGATTCAAGATTCATGATTCGATTCATGATTCATGATTCATGATTCATGATTCAATTCATGATTCAAGATTCATGATTCGATTCATGATTCATTAATCATGATTCAATTCATGATTCATGATTCAATTCATGATTCATGATTCAATTCATGATTCATAATTCATGATTCATGATTCAATTTATGATTCATGATTAAATTCATGATTCATGATTCAATTCATGATTCGTGATTCATGATTCAATTCATGATTCAATTCATGATTCATGATTCATGATTCAATTCATGATTCAAGATTCATGATTCGATTCATGATTCATGATTCATGATTCATGATTCAATTCATGATTCAAGATTCATGATTCGATTCATGATTCATTAATCATGATTCAATTCATGATTCATGATTCAATTCATGATTCATAATTCATGATTCATGATTCAATTCATGATTCATGATTCAATTCATGATTCGAATCCTGATTCAATTCATTATTCATGATTCAATTCATGATTCATGATTCGATTCATGATTCTTGATTCATGATTCATGATTCGATTCATGATTCATGATTCGATTCATGATTCATGATTCATGATTCAATTCATGATTCATGATTTATGATTCATGATTCAATTCATGATTCATGATTCATGATTCATGATTCAATTCATAATTCATGATTCATGATTCAATTCATGATTCAAGATTCGATTCATGATTCTTGATTCATGATTCATGATTCAATTCTTGATACATGATTCGATTTATGATTCATGATTCATGATTCGATTTATGATTCATGATTCATGATTCATGATTCATGATTCAATTCATGATTCATGATTCATGATTCGATTCATGATTCATGATTCATTAATCAATTCATGATTCATGATTCAAATTATGATTCATGATTCAATTCATGATTCATAATTCATGATTCCTGATTCAATTCATGATTTATGATTCAAGATACATGATTCACTTCATGATTCAATTCATGATTCGAATCCTGATTCAATTCATGATTCATGATTCGATTTATGATTCATGATTCATGATTCATGTCATGATTCATGATTTATGATTCATGATTCAATTCATGATTCATGATTCATGATTCAATTCATGATTCGTGATACATGATTCAATTCATGATTCAATTCATGATTCATGATTCATGATTCAATTCATGATTCATGATTCGATTCATGATTCATGATTTATTAATCAATTCATGATTCATGATTCAAATTATGATTCATGATTCAATTCATGATTCTTAATTCATGATTCCTGATTCAATTCATGATTCATGATTCAAGATTCATGATTCATGATTCAATTCATGATTCATGATTCAATTCATGATTCAAATCCTGATTCAATTCATGATTCATGATGCGATTTATGATTCATGATTCATGATTCATGTCATGATTCATGATTTATGATTCATGATTCAATTCATGATTCATGATTCATGATTCAATTCATGATTCATGTTTCATGATTCAATTCATGATTCATGATTCATGATTCGATTCATGATTTATGATTCATAATTCAATTCATGATTCATGATTCATGATTCAATTCATTATTCATGATTCAATTCATGATTCATGATTCGATTCATGATTCTTGATTCATGATTCATGATTCGATTCATGATTCATGATTCATGATTCAATTCATGATTCATGATTCATAATTCATGATTCATGATTCAATTCATGATTCATGATTCATGATTCATGATTCAATTCATAATTCATGATTCATGATTCATGATTCAATTCATGATTCAAGATTTGATTCATGATTGTTGATTCATGATTCATGATTCATAATTCAATTCATGATTCATGATTCATGATTCATGATTCAATTCATGATTCATGTTTCATGATTCAATTCATGATTCATGATTCATGATTCGATTCATGATTCATGATTCATAATTCAATTCATGATTCATGATTCATGATTCAATTCATTATTCATGATTCAATTCATGATTCATGATTCGATTCATGATTATTGATTCATGATTCATGATTCGATTCATGATTCATGATTCAATTCATGATTCATGATTCATGATTCATGATTCAATTCATGATTCATGATTCATGATTCATGACTCAATTCATAATTCATGATTCATGATTCATGATTCAATTCATGATTCAACATTCGATTCATGATTCTTGATTCATGATTCGATTCATGATTCATGATTCATAATTCAATTCATGATTCATGATTCATGATTCATGATTCAATTCATGATTCAAGATTCATGATTCAATTCATGATTCATGATTCAATTCATGATTCATGATTCATGATTCGATTCATGATTCAATTCATGATTCATGATTCATGATTCAATTTATGATTCATGATTCAATTTATGATTCATGATTCAATTCATGATTCATGATACATGATTCAATTCATGATTCATGATTCATGATTCAATTCATGATTCATGATGCAATTCATGATTCATGATTCGATTCATGATTCATGGTTCATTAATCAATTCATGATTCATTAATCAATTCATGATTCATGATTCAAATTATGATTCATGATTCAATTCATGATTCATAATTCATGATTCATGATTCAATTCATGATTCATGATTCATGATTCAATTCATGATTCATGATTCATGATTCAATTCATGATTCATGATTCAATTCATGATTCATAATTCATGATTCATGATTCAATTCATGATTCATGATTCAATTCATGATTCATAATTCAATTCATGATTCGAATCCTGATTCAATTCATGATTCATGATTCATGATTCATGATTCAATTTATGATTCATGATTCAATTCATGATTCATAATTCATGATTCATGATTCATTTCATAATTCATGATTCAAGATTCATGATTCAATTCTTGATACATGATTCGATTTATGATTCATGATTCGATTTATGATTCATGATTCATGATTCGATTCATGATTCATGATTCATTAATCAATTCATGATTCATGATTCAAATTATGATTCATGATTCAATTCATGATTCATAATTCATGATTCCTGATTCAATTCATGATTTATGATTCAAGATTCATGATTCATGATTCACTTCATGATTCAATTCATGATTCGAATCCTGATTCAATTCATGATTCATGATTCGATTTATGATTCATGATTCATGATTCATGTCATGATTCATGATTTATGATTCATGATTCAATTCATGATTCATGATTCATGATTCAATTCTTGATTCATTTTTCATGATTCAATTCATTATTCATGATTCAATTCATGATTCATGATTCGATTCATGATTCTTGATTCATGATTCATGATTCGATTCATAATTCATGATTCATGATTCAATTCATGATTCATGATTAATGATTCATGATTCATGATTCAATTCATGATTCATGATTCATGATTCAATTCATAATTCATGATTCATGATTCATGATTCAATTCATGATTCAAGATTCGATTCATGATTCTTGATTCATGATTCGATTCATGATTCATGATTCATAATTCAATTCATGATTCATGATTCATGATTCAATTCATGATTCAAGATTCATGATTCAATTCATGATTCATGATTCAATTCATGATTCATGATTCATGATTCGATTCATGATTCAATTCATGATTCATGATTCATGATTCAATTTATGATTCATGATTCAATTCATGATTCATGATTCAATTCATGATTCGTGATACATGATTCAATTCATGATTCAATTCATGATTCATGATTCAATTCATGATTCATGATTCAATTCATGATTCATGATTCGATTCATGATTCATGATTTATTAATCAATTCATGATTCATGATTCAAATTATGATTCATGATTCAATTCATGATTCTTAATTCATGATTCCTGATTCAATTCATGATTCATGATTCAAGATTCATGATTCATGATTCAATTCATGATTCATGATTCAATTCATGATTCAAATCCTGATTCAATTCATGATTCATGATGCGATTTATGATTCATGATTCATGATTCATGTCATGATTCATGATTTATGATTCATGATTCAATTCATGATTCATGATTCATGATTCAATTCATGATTCATGTTTCATGATTCAATTCATGATTCATGATTCATGATTCGATTCATGATTTATGATTCATAATTCAATTCATGATTCATGATTCATGATTCAATTCATTATTCATGATTCAATGCATGATTCATGATTCGATTCATGATTCTTGATTCATGATTCATGATTCGATTCATGATTCATGATTCATGATTCAATTCATGATTCATGATTCATAATTCATGATTCATGATTCAATTCATGATTCATGATTCATGATTCATGATTCAATTCATAATTCATGATTCATGATTCATGATTCAATTCATGATTCAAGATTCGATTCATGATTGTTGATTCATGATTCATGATTCATAATTCAATTCATGATTCATGATTCATGATTCATGATTCAATTCATGATTCAAGATTCATGATTCGATTCATGATTCATGATTCAATTCATGATTCATGATTCAATTCATGATTCATGATTCATGATTCAATTTATGATTCATGATTCAATTCATGATTCATGATTCAATTCATGATTCGTGATTCAAGATTCAATTCATGATTCAATTCATGATTCATGATTCATGATTCAATTCATTAATCATGATTCATGATTTATGATTCAATTCATGATTCAAGATTCATGATTCGATTCATGATTCATGATTCAATTCATGATTCATGATTCATGATTCGATTCATGATTCAATTCATGATTCATGATTCATGATTCATGATTCAATTCATGATTCAAGATTCATGATTCGATTCATGATTCATGATTCATGATTCATGATTCAATTCATGATTCAAGATTCATGATTCGATTCATGATTCATTAATCATGATTCAATTCATGATTCATGATTCAATTCATGATTCATGATTCAATTCATGATTCATAATTCATGATTCATGATTCAATTTATGATTCATGATTAAATTCATGATTCATGATTCAATTCATGATTCGTGATTCATGATTCAATTCATGATTCAATTCATGATTCATGATTCATGATTCAATTCATGATTCAAGATTCATGATTCGATTCATGATTCATGATTCATGATTCATGATTCAATTCATGATTCAAGATTCATGATTCGATTCATGATTCATTAATCATGATTCAATTCATGATTCATGATTCAATTCATGATTCATAATTCATGATTCATGATTCAATTCATGATTCATGATTCAATTCATGATTCGAATCCTGATTCAATTCATTATTCATGATTCAATTCATGATTCATGATTCGATTCATGATTCTTGATTCATGATTCATGATTCGATTCATGATTCATGATTCGATTCATGATTCATGATTCATGATTCAATTCATGATTCATGATTTATGATTCATGATTCAATTCATGATTCATGATTCATGATTCATGATTCAATTCATAATTCATGATTCATGATTCAATTCATGATTCAAGATTCGATTCATGATTCTTGATTCATGATTCATGATTCAATTCTTGATACATGATTCGATTTATGATTCATGATTCATGATTCGATTTATGATTCATGATTCATGATTCATGATTCATGATTCAATTCATGATTCATGATTCATGATTCGATTCATGATTCATGATTCATTAATCAATTCATGATTCATGATTCAAATTATGATTCATGATTCAATTCATGATTCATAATTCATGATTCCTGATTCAATTCATGATTTATGATTCAAGATACATGATTCACTTCATGATTCAATTCATGATTCGAATCCTGATTCAATTCATGATTCATGATTCGATTTATGATTCATGATTCATGATTCATGTCATGATTCATGATTTATGATTCATGATTCAATTCATGATTCATGATTCATGATTCAATTCATGATTCGTGATACATGATTCAATTCATGATTCAATTCATGATTCATGATTCATGATTCAATTCATGATTCATGATTCGATTCATGATTCATGATTTATTAATCAATTCATGATTCATGATTCAAATTATGATTCATGATTCAATTCATGATTCTTAATTCATGATTCCTGATTCAATTCATGATTCATGATTCAAGATTCATGATTCATGATTCAATTCATGATTCATGATTCAATTCATGATTCAAATCCTGATTCAATTCATGATTCATGATGCGATTTATGATTCATGATTCATGATTCATGTCATGATTCATGATTTATGATTCATGATTCAATTCATGATTCATGATTCATGATTCAATTCATGATTCATGTTTCATGATTCAATTCATGATTCATGATTCATGATTCGATTCATGATTTATGATTCATAATTCAATTCATGATTCATGATTCATGATTCAATTCATTATTCATGATTCAATTCATGATTCATGATTCGATTCATGATTCTTGATTCATGATTCATGATTCGATTCATGATTCATGATTCATGATTCAATTCATGATTCATGATTCATAATTCATGATTCATGATTCAATTCATGATTCATGATTCATGATTCATGATTCAATTCATAATTCATGATTCATGATTCATGATTCAATTCATGATTCAAGATTTGATTCATGATTGTTGATTCATGATTCATGATTCATAATTCAATTCATGATTCATGATTCATGATTCATGATTCAATTCATGATTCAAGATTCATGATTCGATTCATGGTTCATGATTCAATTCATGATTCATGATTCAATTCATGATTCATGATTCATGATTCAATTTATGATTCATGATTCAATTCATGATTCATGATTCAATTCATGATTCGTGATTCAAGATTCAATTCATGATTCAATTCATGATTCATGATTCATGATTCAATTCATTAATCATGATTCATGATTTATGATTCAATTCATGATTCAAGATTCATGATTCGATTCATGATTCATGATTCAATTCATGATTCATGATTCATGATTCGATTCATGATTCAATTCATGATTCATGATTCATGATTCATGATTCAATTCATGATTCAAGATTCATGATTCGATTCATGATTCATGATTCATGATTCATGATTCAATTCATGATTCAAGATTCATGATTCGATTCATGATTCATTAATCATGATTCAATTCATGATTCATGATTCAATTCATGATTCATAATTCATGATTCATGATTCAATTTATGATTCATGATTCATGATTCATGATTCAATTCATGATTCAAGATTCATGATTCGATTCATGATTCATTAATCATGATTCAATTCATGATTCATGATTCAATTCATGATTCATAATTCATGATTCATGATTCAATTTATGATTCATGATTCATGATTCATGATTCAATTCATGATTCAAGATTCATGATTCGATTCATGATTCATTAATCATGATTCAATTCATGATTCATGATTCAATTCATGATTCATAATTCATGATTCATGATTCAATTCATGATTCATGATTCAATTCATGATTCGAATCCTGATTCAATTCATTATTCATGATTCAATTCATGATTCATGATTCGATTCATGATTCATGATTCGATTCATGATTCTTGATTCATGATTCATGATTCGATTCATGATTCATGATTCGATTCATGATTCATGATTCATGATTCAATTCATGATTTATGATTCATGATTCAATTCATGATTCATGATTCATGATTCATGATTCAATTCATAATTCATGATTCATGATTCAATTCATGATTCAAGATTCGATTCATGATTCTTGATTCATGATTCATGATTCAATTCTTGATACATGATTCGATTTATGATTCATGATTCATGATTCATGATTCATGATTCAATTCATGATTCATGATTCATGATTCGATTCATGATTCATGATTCATTAATCAATTCATGATTCATGATTCAAATTATGATTCATGATTCAATTCATGATTCATAATTCATGATTCCTGATTCAATTCATGATTTATGATTCAAGATTCATGATTCACTTCATGATTCAATTCATGATTCGAATCCTGATTCAATTCATGATTCATGATTCGATTTATGATTCATGATTCATGATTCATGTCATGATTCATGATTTATGATTCATGATTCAATTCATGATTCATGATTCATGATTCAATTCTTGATTCATGTTTCATGATTCAATTCATGATTCATGATTCAATTCATGATTCATGATTCTTGATTCATGATTCATGATTCGATTCATGATTCATGATTCATGATTCAATTCATGATTCATGATTAATGATTCATGATTCATGATTCAATTCATGATTCATGATTCATGATTCATGATTCAATTCATAATTCATGATTCATGATTCATGATTCAATTCATGATTCAAGATTCGATTCATGATTCTTGATTCATGATTCGATTCATGATTCATAATTCATAATTCAATTCATGATTCATGATTCATGATTCATGATTCATGATTCAATTCATGATTCAAGATTCATGATTCAATTCATGATTCATGATTCAATTCATGATTCATGATTCGATTCATGATTCAATTCATGATTCATGATTCATGATTCAATTTATGATTCATGATTCAATTCATGATTCATGATTCAATTCATGATTCGTGATACATGATTCAATTCATGATTCAATTCATGATTCATGATTCATGATTCAATTCATGATTCATGATTCAATTCATGATTCATGATTCGATTCATGATTCATGATTTATTAATCAATTCATGATTCATGATTCAAATTATGATTCATGATTCAATTCATGATTCATAATTCATGATTCCTGATTCAATTCATGATTCATGATTCAAGATTCATGATTCATGATTCAATTCATGATTCATGATTCAATTCATGATTCGTGATACATGATTCAATTCACGATTCAACTTATGATTCATGATTCATGATTCAATTCATGATTCATGATTCATGATTCAATTCATGATTCATGATTCATGATTCAATTCATGATTCATGATTCATGATTCAATTCATGATTCATGATTCAATTTATGATTCATGATTCAATTCATGATTCATGATTCAATTCACGATTCAATTTATGATTCATGATTCATGATTCAATTCATGATTCATGATTCGATTCATGATTCATGATTCATGATTCAATTCATGATTCATGATTCATGAATCAATTCATGATTCATGATTTAATTCATGATTCATAATTCATGATTCATGATTTAATTCATGATTCATGATTCAAGATTCATGATTCATGATTCAATTCATCATACATGATTCAATTCATGATTCGAATCCTGATTCAATTTATGATTCATGATTCGATTTAAGATTCATGATTCATGTCATGATTCATGATTCATGATTCATGATTCAATACACGATTCATGATTCATGATTCAATTCATGATTCATGATTCATGATTCGATTCATGATTCATGATTCATGATTCAATTCATGATTCATGATTCATGATTTATGATTCATGATTCAATTCATGATTCATGATTCAATTCATGATTCATGATTCATGATTTGATTCATGATTCATGATTTATGATTCAATTCATTATTCATGATTTATGATTCAATTCATTATTCATAATTCATGATTTATGATTTAATTCATGATTCATGATTCAATTCATGATTCATTAATCATGATTCGATTCATGATTCATGATTCATGATTCAATTCATGATTCATGATTCATGATTCGATTCATGATTCATGATTCATGATTCAATTCATGATTCATGATTCATTATTCATGATTCATGATTTAATTCATGATTCATGATTCAATTCATGATTCATGATTCATGATTTATGATACAATTCATGATTCATGATTCATGAATCAATTCATGATTCATAATTCATGATTCATGATTCAATTCATGATTCATGATTCAATTCATGATTCATGATTCGATTCATGATTCATAATTCATGATTCATGATTCATGATTCATGAATCAATTCATGATTCATGATTCAATTCATGATTCATAATTCATGATTCATGATTCAATTAATGATTCATTATTCAAGATTCATGATTCATGATTCAATTCATCATACATGATTCAATTCATGATTCGAATCCTGATTTAATTTATGATTCATGATTCGATTTATGATTCATGATTCATGTCATGATTCATGATTCATGATTCATGATTCAATTCATGATTCATGATTCATGATTCAATTCATGATTCATGAATTATGATTCAATTCATGATTCATGATTCATGATTCAATTCATGATTCATGATTCATGATTCAATTCATGATTCATGATTCAATTCATGATTCATGATTCAATTCATGATTCATGATTCATGATTCAATTCATGATTCATGATTCATGATTCAATTCATGATTCATGATTCAATTCATGATTCATAATTCATGATTCGTGATTCAATTCATGATTCATGATTCAATTCATGATTCGAATCCTGATTCAATTCATGATTCATGATTCATGTCATAATTCATGATTCATGATTCATGTTATGATTCATAATTCATGATTCATGATTCATGATTCAATTCATGATTCATGATTCAATTTATGATTCATGATTCAATTCATGATTCATGATTCAATTCATGATTCATGATTCAATTTATGATTCATGATTCAATTCATGATTCATGATTCATGATTTATGATTCAATTCATGATTCATGATTCATGAATCAATTCATGATTCATAATTCATGATTCATGATTCAATTCATGATTCATGATTCAATTCATGATTCATGATTCGATTCATGATTCATAATTCATGATTCATGATTCATGATTCATGAATCAATTCATGATTCATGATTCAATTCATGATTCATAATTCATGATTCATGATTCAATTCATGATTCATTATTCAAGATTCATGATTCATGATTCAATTCATCATACATGATTCAATTCATGATTCGAATCCTGATTTAATTTATGATTCATGATTCGATTTATGATTCATGATTCATGTCATGATTCATGATTCATGATTCATGATTCAATTCATGATTCATGATTCATGATTCAATTCATGATTCATGAATTATGATTCAATTCATGATTCATGATTCATGATTCAATTCATGATTCATGATTCATGATTCAATTCATGATTCATGATTCAATTTATGATTCATGATTCGATTTATGATTCATGATTCATGATTCAATTCATGATTCATGATTCATGATTCAATTCATGATTCATGATTCAATTCATGATTCATGATTCATGATTCAATTCATGATTCATGATTCAATTCATGATTCATGATTCAATCCATGATTCATAATTCATGATTCATGATTCAATTCATGATTCATGATTCAATTCATGATTCGAATCCCGATTCAATTCATGATTCATGATTCATGTCATAATTCATGATTCATGATTCATGTTATGATTCATGATTCATGATTCATGATTCAATTCATGATTCATGATTCATGATTCAATTTATGATTCATGATTCAATTCATGATTCATAATTCATGATTCATGATTCAATTCATGATTCAAGATTCATGATTCAATTCATGATACATGATTCAATTCATGGTTTGAATCCTGATTCAATTCATGATTCATGATTCGATTTATGATTCATGATTCATGATTCGATTTATGATTCATGATTCATGATTCATGATTCAATTCATGATTCATGATTCAATTCATGATTCATGATTCAATTCATGATTCATGATTCGATTAATGATTCATGATTCATTAATCAATTCATGATTCATGATTCAAATTATGATTCATGATTCAATTCATGATTCATAATTCCTGATTCCTGATTCAATTCATGATTTATGATTCAAGATTCATGATTCAATTCATGATTCAATTCATGATTCGAATCCTGATTCAATTCATGATTCATGATTCGATTTATGATTCATGATTCATGATTCATGTCATGATTCATGATTTATGATTCATGATTCAATTCATGATTCATGATTCAATTCTTGATTCATGTTTCATGATTCAATTCATGATTCATGATTCATGATTCATGATTCATGATTCGATTCATGATTCATGATTCATAATTCAATTCATGATTCATGATTCATGATTCAATTCATTATTCATGATTCAATTCATGATTCATGATTCGATTCATGATTCTTGATTCATGATTCATGATTCGATTCATGATTCATGATTCATGATTCAATTCATGATTCATGATTCATGATTCATGATTCAATTCATGATTCATGATTCATGATTCATGATTCATGACTCAATTCATAATTCATGATTCATGATTCATGATTCAATTCATGATTCAAGATTCGATTCATAATTCTTGATTCATGATTCGATTCATGATTCATGATTCATAATTCAATTCATGATTCATGATTCATGATTCATGATTCAATTCATGATTCAAGATTCATGATTCAATTCATGATTCATGATTCATTATTCATGATTCATGATTCAATTCATGATTCATGATTCAATTCATGATTCATGATTCATGATTTATGATTCAATTCATGATTCATGAATCAATTCATGATTCATAATTCATGATTCATGATTCAATTCATGATTCATGATTCATGATTCATGATTCATGATTCAATTCATGATTCATGATTCAATTCATGATTCATGATTCGATTCATGATTCATGATTCATGATTCAATTCATGATTCATGATTCAATTTATGATTTATGATTCAATTCATGATTCATGATTCAATTCACGATTCAATTTATGATTCATGATTCATGATTCAATTCATGATTCATGATTCAATTCACGATTCAACTTATGATTCATGATTCATGATTCAATTCATGATTCATGATTCATGATTCAATTCATGATTCATGATTCATGATTCAATTCATGATTCATGATTCAATTTATGATTCATGATTCAATTCATGATTCATGATTCAATTCACGATTCAATTTATGATTCATGATTCATGATTCAATTCATGATTCGATTCATGATTTATGATTCATGATTCAATTCATGATTCATGATTCATGAATCAATTCATGATTCATGATTTAATTCATGATTCATAATTCATGATTCATGATTCAATTCATGATTCATGATTCAATTCATGATTCATGATTCATGATTCAATTCATCATACATGATTCAATTCATGATTCGAATCCTGATTCAATTTATGATTCATGATTCGATTTAAGATTCATGATTCATGTCATGATTCATGATTCATGATTCATGATTCAATACACGATTCATGATTCATGATTCAATTCATGATTCATGATTCATGATTCGATTCATGATTCATGATTCATGATTCAATTCATGATTCATGATTCATGATTCATGATTCATGATTCAATTCATGATTCATGATTCATGATTTGATTCATGATTCATGATTTATGATTCAATTCATTATTCATGATTCATGATTCAATTCATTATTCATAATTCATGATTTATGATTTAATTCATGATTCATGATTCATGATTCATGATTCATGATTCATGATTCAATTCATGATTCATTAATCATGATTCAATTCATGATTCATGATTCATGATTCAATTCATGATTCATGATTCATGATTCGATTCATGATTCATGATTCATGATTCAATTCATGATTCATGATTCATTATTCATGATTCATGATTTAATTCATGATTCATGATTCAATTCATGATTCATGATTCATGATTTATGATTCAAATCATGATTCATGATTCATGAATCAATTCATGATTCATAATTCATGATTCATGATTCAATTCATGATTCATGATTCAATTCATGATTCATGATTCGATTCATGATTCATAATTCATGATTCATGAATCAATTCATGATTCATGATTCAATTCATGATTCATAATTCATGATTCATGATTCAATTCATGATTCATTATTCAAGATTCATGATTCATGATTCAATTCATCATACATGATTCAATTCATGATTCGAATCCTGATTTAATTTATGATTCATGATTCGATTTATGATTCATGATTCATGTCATGATTCATGATTCATGATTCATGATTCAATTCATGATTCATGATTCATGATTCAATTCATGATTCATGAATTATGATTCAATTCATGATTCATGATTCATGATTCAATTCACGATTCATGATTCATGATTCAATTCATGATTCATGATTCATGATTTATGATTTGGTTCATGATTCATGATTCATGATTCAATTCACGATTCATGATTCATGATTCAATTCATGATTCATGATTCAATTCATGATTCATGATTCAATTCATGATTCATGATTCAATTCATGATTCATGATTCATGATTTGATTCATGATTCATGATTTATGATTCAATTCATGATTCATGATTCATAATTCAATTCATTATTCATAATTCATGATTTATGATTCAATTCATGATTCATGATTCGATTCGTGATTCATGATTCATGATTCAATTCATGATTCATGATTCGATTCGTGATTCATGATTCATGATTCAATTCATGATTCATGATTCATGATTCATTATTCATGATTCATGATTCATGATTCAATTCATGATTCATGATTCATGATTCATTATTCATGATTCATGATTAAATTCATGATTCATGATTCAATTCATGATTCATGATTTATGATTCAATTCATGATTCATGATTCATGAATCAATTCATGATTCATAATTCATGATTCATGATTCAATTCATGATTCATGATTCATGATTCAATTCATGATTCATGATTCGATTCATAATTCATGATTCAATTCATGATTCATGATTCAATTCACGATTCAATTTATGATTCATGATTCATGATTCAATTCATGATTCATGATTCATGATTCAATTCATGATTCATGATTCATGATTCAATTCATGATTCATGATTCAATTTATGATTCATGATTCAATTCATGATTCATGATTCAATTCACGATTCAATTTATGATTCATGATTCATGATTCAATTCATGATTCATGATTCGATTCATGATTCATGATTCATGATTCAATTCATGATTCATGATTCATGAATCAATTCATGATTCATGATTTAATTCATGAATCATAATTCATGATTCATGATTCAATTCATGATTCATGATTCAAGATTCATGATTCATGATTTAATTCAGGATTCATAATTCATGATTCATGATTCATGATTTAATTCATGATTCATAATTCAATTCATCATACATGATTCAATTCATGATTCGAATCCTGATTCAATTTATGATTCATGATTCGATTTAAGATTCATGATTCATGATTCAATTCATGATTCATGATTCATGATTCGATTCATGATTCATGATTCATGATTCAATTCATGATTCATGATTCATGATTCATGATTCAATTCATGATTCACGATTCAATTCATGATTCATGATTCATGATTTGATTCATGATTCATGATTTATGATTCAATTCATGATTCATGATTCATGATTCAATTCATTATTCATAATTCATGATTTATGATTCATTTCATGATTCATGATTCATGATTCATGATTCATGATTCATGATTCAATTCATGATTCATTAATCATGATTCGATTCATGATTCATGATTCATGATTCAATTCATGATTCATGATTCATGATTCATGATTCGATTCATGATTCATGATTCATGATTCAATTCATGATTCATGATTCAATTCATGATTCATGATTCATTATTCATGATTCATGATTCAATTCATGATTCATGATTCAATTCATGATTCATGATTCATGATTTATGATTCAATTCATGATTCATGAATCAATTCATGATTCATAATTCATGATTCATGATTCAATTCATGATTCATGATTCATGATTCATGATTCATGATTCAATTCATGATTCATGATTCAATTCATGATTCATGATTCGATTCATGATTCATGATTCATGATTCAATTCATGATTCATGATTCAATTTATGATTTATGATTCAATTCATGATTCATGATTCAATTCACGATTCAATTTATGATTCATGATTCATGATTCAATTCATGATTCATGATTCAATTCACGATTCAACTTATGATTCATGATTCATGATTCAATTCATGATTCATGATTCAATTCATGATTCATGATTCAATTCATGATTCATGATTCATGATTCAATTCATGATTCATGATTCAATTTATGATTCATGATTCAATTCATGATTCATGATTCAATTCACGATTCAATTTATGATTCATGATTCATGATTCAATTCATGATTCGATTCATGATTTATGATTCATGATTCAATTCATGATTCATGATTCATGAATCAATTCATGATTCATGATTTAATTCATGATTCATAATTCATGATTCATGATTCAATTCATGATTCATGATTCAATTCATGATTCATGATTCATGATTCAATTCATCATACATAATTCAATTCATGATTCGAATCCTGATTCAATTTATGATTCATGATTCGATTTAAGATTCATGATTCATGTCATGATTCATGATTCATGATTCATGATTCAATACACGATTCATGATTCATGATTCAATTCATGATTCATGATTCATGATTCGATTCATGATTCATGATTCATGATTCAATTCATGATTCATGATTCATGATTCATGATTCAATTCATGATTCATGATTCATGATTTGATTCATGATTCATGATTTATGATTCAATTCATTATTCATGATTCATGATTCAATTCATTATTCATAATTCATGATTTATGATTTAATTCATGATTCATGATTCATGATTCATGATTCATGATTCAATTCATGATTCATTAATCATGATTCAATTCATGATTCATGATTCATGATTCAATTCATGATTCATGATTCATGATTCGATTCATGATTCATGATTCATGATTCAATTCATGATTCATGATTCATTATTCATGATTCATGATTTAATTCATGATTCATGATTCAATTCATGATTCATGATTCATGATTTATGATTCAATTCATGATTCATGATTCATGAATCAATTCATGATTCATAATTCCTGATTCATGATTCAATTCATGATTCATGATTCAATTCATGATTCATGATTCGATTCATGATTCATAATTCATGATTCATGATTCATGATTCATGAATCAATTCATGATTCATGATTCAATTCATGATTCATAATTCATGATTCATGATTCAATTCATGATTCATTATTCAAGATTCATGATTCATGATTCAATTCATCATACATGATTCAATTCATGATTCGAATCCTGATTTAATTTATGATTCATGATTCGATTTATGATTCATGATTCATGTCATGATTCATGATTCATGATTCATGATTCAATTCATGATTCATGATTCATGATTCAATTCATGATTCATGAATTATGATTCAATTCATGATTCATGATTCATGATTCAATTCATGATTCATGATTCATGATTCAATTCATGATTCATGATTCAATTTATGATTCATGATTCGATTTATGATTCATGATTCATGATTCAATTCATGATTCATGATTCATGATTCAATTCATGATTCATGATTCAATTCATGATTCATGATTCAATTCATGATTCATGATTCATGATTCAATTCATGATTCATGATTCAATTCATGATTCATAATTCATGATTCATGATTCAATTCATGATTCATGATTCAATTCATGATTCGAATCCTGATTCAATTCATGATTCATGATTCATGTCATAATTCATGATTCATGATTCATGTTATGATTCATGATTCATGATTCATGATTCAATTTATGATTCATGATTCAATTCAAGATTCATGATTCAATTCATGATACATGATTCAATTCATGGTTCGAATCCTGATTCAATTCATGATTCATGATTCGATTTATGATTCATGATTCATGATTCGATTTATGATTCATGATTCATGATTCATGATTCAATTCATGATTCATGATTCATGATTCAATTCATGATTCATGATTCAATTCATGATTCATGATTCGATTAATGATTCATGATTCATTAATCAATTCATGATTCATGATTCAAATTATGATTCATGATTCAATTCATGATTCATAATTCATGATTCCTGATTCAATTCATGATTTATGATTCAAGATTCATGATTCATGATTCAATTCATGATTCAATTCATGATTCGAATCCTGATTCAATTCATGATTCATGATTCATGATTCATGTCATGATTCATGATTTATGATTCATGATTCAATTCATGATTCATGATTCAATTCTTTATTCATGTTTCATGATTCAATTCATGATTCATGATTCATGATTCATGATTCGATTCATGATTCATGATTCATAATTCAATTCATGATTCATGATTCATGATTCAATTCATTATTCATGATTCAATTCATAATTCATGATTCGATTCATGATTCTTGATTCATGATTCATGATTCGATTCATGATTCATGACTCAATTCATAATTCATGATTCATGATTCATGATTCAATTCATAATTCATGATTCGATTCATGATTCTTGATTCATGATTCATGATTCGATTCATGATTCATGACTCAATTCATAATTCATGATTCATGATTCATGATTCAATTCATGATTTAAGATTCGATTCATGATTCTTGATTCATGATTCGATTCATGATTCATGATTCATAATTCAATTCATGATTCATGATTCATGATTCATGATTCAATTCATGATTCAAGATTCATGATTCAATTCATGATTCATGATTCAATTCATGATTCATGATTCATGATTCGATTCATGATTCAATTCATGATTCATGATTCAATTTATGATTCATGATTCAATTTATGATTCATGATTCAATTCATGATTCATGATACATGATTCAATTCATGATTCAATTCATGATACATGATTCATGATTCAATTCATGATTCATGATGCAATTCATGATTCATGATTCGATTCATGATTCATGGTTCATTAATCAATTCATGATTCATTAATCAATTCATGATTCATGATTCAAATTATGATTCATGATTCAATTCATGATTCATAATTCATGATTCATGATTCAATTCATGATTCATGATTCATGATTCAATTCATGATTGATGATTCAATTCATGATTCATGATTCAATTCATGATTCATGATTCATGATTCAATTCATGATTCATGATTCATGATTCAATTCATGATTCAATTCATGATACATGATTCATGATTCAATTCATGATTCATGATGCAATTCATGATTCATGATTCGATTCATGATTCATGGTTCATTAATCAATTCATGATTCATTAATCAATTCATGATTCATGATTCAAATTATGATTCATGATTCAATTCATGATTCATAATTCATGATTCATGATTCAATTCATGATTCATGATTCATGATTCAATTCATGATTGATGATTCAATTCATGATTCATGATTCAATTCATGATTCATGATTCATGATTCAATTCATGATTCATGATTCAATTCATGATTCATGATTCAATTCATGATTCATAATTCATGATTCATGATTCAATTCATGATTCATGATTCAATTCATGATTCATGATTCAATTCCTGATTCATGATTCATGATTCGATTCATGATTCATGATTTATGATTCAATTCATGATTCATGATTCATGAATCAATTCATGATTCATAATTCATGATTCATGATTCAATTCATGATTCATGATTCATGATTCATGATTCATGATTCAATTCATGATTCATGATTCATGATTCAATTCATGATTCATGATTCGATTCATAATTCATGATTCAATTCATGATTCATGATTCAATTCACGATTCAATTTATGATTCATGATTCATGATTCAATTCATGATTCATGATTCATGATTCAATTCATGATTCATGATTCATGATTCAATTCATGATTCATGATTCAATTTATGATTCATGATTCAATTCATGATTCATGATTCAATTCATGATTCAATTTATGATTCATGATTCATGATTCAATTCATGATTCATGATTCGATTCATGATTCATGATTCATGATTCAATTCATGATTCATGAATCAATTCATGATTCATGATTTAATTCATGATTCATAATTCATGATTCATGATTCAATTCATGATTCATGATTCAAGATTCATGATTCATGATTTAATTCATGATTCATAATTCATGATTCATGATTCATGATTTAATTCATGATTCATAATTCAATTCATCATACATGATTCAATTCATGATTCGAATCCTGATTTAATTTATGATTCATGATTCAATTTAAGATTCATGATTCATGTCATGATTCATGATTCATGATTCATGATTCAATTCACGATTCATGATTCATGATTCAATTCATGATTCATGATTCATGATTCGATTCATGATTCATGATTCATGATTCAATTCATGATTCATGATTCATGATTCATGATTCAATTCATGATTCATGATTCAATTCATGATTCATGATTCATGATTTGATTCATGATTCATGATTTATGATTCAATTCATGATTCATGATTCATGATTTAATTCATTATTCATAATTCATGATTTATGATTCAATTCATGATTCATGATTCATGATTCATGATTCAATTCATGATTCATTAATCATGATTCGATTCATGATTCATGATTCATGATTCAATTCATGATTCATGATTCATGATTCAATTCATGATTCATGATTCAATTCATGATTCTTGATTCATTATTCATGATTCATGATTCAATTCATGATTCATGATTCAATTCATGATTCATGATTCATGATTCGATTCATGATTCATGATTTATGATTCAATTCATGATTCATGATTCATGAATCAATTCATGATTCATAATTCATGATTCATGATTCAATTCATGATTCATGATTCATGATTCATGATTCAATTCATGATTCATGATTCAATTCATGATTCATGATTCGATTCATGATTCATGATTCATGATTCAATTCATGATTCATGATTCAATTTATGATTCATGATTCAATTCATGATTCATGATTCAATTCACGATTCAATTTATGATTCATGATTCATGATTCAATTCATGATTCATGATTTAATTCACGATTCAACTTATGATTCATGATTCATGATTCAATTCATGATTCATGATTCATGATTCAATTCATGATTCATGATTCATGATTCAATTCATGATTCATGATTCAATTTATGATTCATGATTTAATTCATGATTCATGATTCAATTCACGATTCAATTTATGATTCATGATTTATGATTCAATTCATGATTCATGATTCATGAATCAATTCATGATTCATAATTCATGATTCATGATTCAATATATGATTCATGATTCAATTCATGATTCATGATTCGATTCATGATTCATAATTCATGATTCATGATTCATGATTCATGAATCAATTCATGATTCATGATTCAATTCATGATTCATAATTCATGATTCATGATTCAATTCATGATTCATTATTCAAGATTCATGATTCATGATTCAATACATCATACATGATTCAATTCATGATTCGAATCCTGATTTAATTTATGATTCATGATTCGATTTATGATTCATGATTCATGTCATGATTTATGATTCATGATTCATGATTCAATTCATGATTCATGATTCATGATTCAATTCATGATTCATGAATTATGATTCAATTCATGATTCATGATTCATGATTCATGATTCAATTCATGATTCATGATTCAATTTATGATTCATGATTCGATTTATGATTCATGATTCATGATTCAATTCATGATTCATGATTCATGATTCAATTCATGATTCATGATTCAATTCATGATTCATGATTCAATTCATGATTCATGATTCATGATTCAATTCATGATTCATGATTCATGATTCAATTCATGATTCATGATTCAATTCATGATTCATAATTCATGATTCATGATTCAATTCATGATTCATGATTCAATTCATGATTCGAATCCTGATTCAATTCATGATTCATGATTCATGTCATAATTCATGATTCATGATTCATGATTCATGATTCATGATTCAATTCATGATTCATGATTCATGATTCAATTTATGATTCATGATTCAATTCATGATTCATAATTCATGATTCATGATTCAATTCATGATTCATGATTCAAGATTCATGATTCAATTCATGATACATGATTCAATTCATGGTTCGAATCCTGATTCAATTCATGATTCATGATTCGATTTATGATTCATGATTCATGATTCGATTTATGATTCATGATTCATGATTCATGATTCAATTCATGATTTATGATTCATGATTCAATTCATGATTCATGATTCAATTCATGATTCATGATTCGATTAATGATTCATTATTCATTAATCAATTCATGATTCATGATTCAAATTATGATTCATGATTCAATTCATGATTCATAATTCATGATTCCTGATTCAATTCATGATTTATGATTCAAGATTCATGATTCATGATTCAATTCATGATTCAATTCATGATTCGAATCCTGATTCAATTCATGATTCATGATTCGATTTATGAGTCATGATTCATGATTTATGATTCATGATTCAATTCATGATTCATGATTCAATTCTTGATTCATGTTTCATGATTCAATTCATGATTCATGATTCATGATTCATGATTCGATTCATGATTCATGATTCATAATTCAATTCATGATTCATGATTCATGATTCATGATTCATGATTCAATTCATTATTCATGATTCAATTCATGATTCATGATTCGATTCATGATTCTTGATTCATGATTCATGATTCGATTCATGATTCATGATTCATGATTCAATTCATGATTCATGATTCATGATTCATGATTCATGATTCAATTCATGATTCATGATTCATGACTCAATTCATAATTCATGATTCATGATTCATGATTCAATTCATGATTCAAGATTCGATTCATGATTCTTGATTCATGATTCGATTCATGATTTATGATTCATAATTCAATTCATGATTCATGATTCATGATTCAATTCATGATTCAAGATTCATGATTCAATTCATGATTCATGATTCAATTTATGATTCATGATTCATGATTCGATTCATGATTCAATTCATGATTCATGATTCATGATTCAATTTATGATTCATGATTCAATTTATGATTCATGATTCAATTCATGATTCATGATACATGATTCAATTCATGATTCAATTCATGATACATGATTCATGATTCAATTCATGATTCATGATGCAATTCATGATTCATGATTCGATTCATGATTCATGGTTCATTAATCAATTCATGATTCATTAATCAATTCATGATTCATGATTCAAATTATGATTCATGATTCAATTCATGATTCATGATTCATGATTCAATTCATGATTGATGATTCAATTCATGATTCATGATTCAATTCATGATTCATGATTCATGATTCAATTCATGATTCATGATTCATGATTCAATTCATGATTCATGATTCAATTCATGATTCATAATTCATGATTCATGATTCAATTCATGATTCATGATTCAATTCATGATTCATGATTCATGATTCGATTCATGATTCATGATTTATGATTCAATTCATGATTCATGATTCATGAATCAATTCATGATTCATAATTCATGATTCATGATTCAATTCATGATTCATGATTCATGATTCATGATTCAATTCATGATTCATGATTCATGATTCATGATTCGATTCATAATTCATGATTCAATTCATGATTCATGATTCAATTCACGATTCAATTTATGATTCATGATTCAATTCATGATTCATGATTCATGATTCATGATTCAATTCATGATTCATGATTTATGATTCAATTCATGATTCATGATTCAATTTATGATTCATGATTCAATTCATGATTCATGATTCAATTCACGATTCAATTTATGATTCATGATTCATGATTCAATTCATGATTCATGATTCGATTCATGATTCATGATTCATGATTCAATTCATGATTCATGATTCATGAATCAATTCATGATTCATGATTTAATTCATGATTCATAATTCATGATTCATGATTCAATTCATGATTCATGATTCAAGATTCATGATTCATGATTTAATTCATGATTCATAATTCATGATTCATGATTCATGATTTAATTCATGATTCATAATTCAATTCATCATACATGATTCAATTCATGATTCGAATCCTGATTTAATTTATGATTCATGATTCGATTTAAGATTCATGATTCATGTCATGATTCATGATTCATGATTCAATTCACGATTCATGATTCATGATTCAATTCATGATTCATGATTCATGATTCGATTCATGATTCATGATTCATGATTCAATTCATGATTCATGATTCATGATTCATGATTCAATTCATGATTCATGATTCAATTCATGATTCATGATTCATGATTTGATTCATTATTCATAATTCATGATTTATGATTCAATTCATGATTCATGATTCATGATTCATGATTCATGATTCAATTCATGATTCATTAATCATGATTCGATTCATGATTCATGATTCATGATTCAATTCATGATTCATGATTCATGATTCGATTCATGATTCATGATTCATGATTCAATTCATGATTCATGATTCAATTCATGATTCATGATTCATTATTTATGATTCATGATTCAATTCATGATTCATGATTCAATTCATGATTCATGATTCGATTCATGATTCATGATTTATGATTCAATTCATGATTCATGAATCAATTCATGATTCATAATTCATGATTCATGATTCAATTCATGATTCATGATTCATGATTCATGATTCATGATTCAATTTATGATTCATGATTCAATTCATGATTCATGATTCGATTCATTATTCATAATTCATGATTTATGATTCAATTCATGATTCATGATTCATGATTCATGATTCATGATTCAATTCATGATTCATTAATCATGATTCGATTCATGATTCATGATTCATGATTCAATTCATGATTCATGATTCGATTCATGATTCATGATTTATGATTCAATTCATGATTCATGATTCAATTCATGATTCATGATTCATAATTCATGATTCATGATTCATGATTTATGATTCAATTCATGATTCATGATTCATGAATCAATTCATGATTCATAATTCATGATTCATGATTCAATTCATGATTCATGATTCATGATTCATGATTCATGATTCAATTCATGATTCATTAATCATGATTCGATTCATGATTCATGATTCATGATTCAATTCATGATTCATGATTCATGATTCGATTCATGATTCATGATTCAATTCATGATTCATGATTCAATTCATGATTCATGATTCATTATTCATGATTCATGATTCAATTCATGATTCATGATTCAATTCATGATTCATGATTCATGATTCGATTCATGATTCATGATTTATGATTCAATTCATGATTCATGATTCATGAATCAATTCATGATTCATAATTCATGATTCATGATTCAATTCATGATTCATGATTCATGATTCATGATTCAATTTATGATTCATGATTCAATTCATGATTCATGATTCAATTCACGATTCAATTTATGATTCATGATTCATGATTCAATTCATGATTCATGATTCAATTCACGATTCAACTTATGATTCATGATTCATGATTCAATTCATGATTCATGATTCATGATTCATGATTCAATTCATGATTCATGATTCATGATTCAATTCATGATTCATGATTCAATTTATGATTCATGATTCAATTCATGATTCATGATTCAATTCACGATTCAATTTATGATTCATGATTCATGATTCAATTCATGATTCATGATACGATCCATGATTCATGATTCATGATTCAATTCATGATTCATGATTCATGAATCAATTCATGATTCATGATTTAATTCATGATTCATAATTCATGATTCATAATTCATGATTCATGATTCAATTCATGATTCATGATTCAAGATTCATGATTCATGATTCAATTCATCATACATGATTCAATTCATGATTCGAATCCTGATTCAATTTATGATTCATGATTCGATTTAAGATTCATGATTCATGTCATGATTCATGATTCATGATTCATGATTCAATACACGATTCATGATTCATGATTCAATTCATGATTCATGATTCATGATTCGATTCATGATTCATGATTCATGATTCAATTCATGATTCATGATTCATGATTCATGATTCAATTCATGATTCATGATTCATGATTTGATTCATGATTCATGATTTATGATTCAATTCATTAATTATGATTCATGATTCAATTCATTATTCATAATTCATGATTTATGATTTAATTCATGATTCATGATTCATGATTCATGATTCATGATTCAATTCATGATTCATTAATCATGATTCGATTCATGATTCATGATTCATGATTCAATTCATGATTCATGATTCATGATTCGATTCATGATTCATGATTCAATTCATGATTCATGATTCATTATTCATGATTCATGATTTAATTCATGATTCATGATTCAATTCATGATTCATGATTCATGATTTATGATTCAATTCATGATTCATGATTCATGAATCAATTCATGATTCATAATTCATGATTCATGATTCAATTCATGATTCATGATTCAATTCATGATTCATGATTTGATTCATGATTCATGATTCATGAATCAATTCATGATTCATGATTCAACTCATGATTCATAATTCATGATTCATGATTCAATTCATGATTCATTATTCAAGATTCATGATTCATGATTCAATTCATCATACATGATTCAATTCATGATTCGAATCCTGATTTAATTTATGATTCATGATTCGATTTATGATTCATGATTCATGTCATGATTCATGATTCATGATTCATGATTCAATTCATGATTCATGATTCATGATTCAATTCATGATTCATGAATTATGATTCAATTCATGATTCATGATTCATGATTCAATTCATGATTCATGATTCATGATTCAATTCATGATTCATGATTCAATTTATGATTCCTGATTCGATTTATGATTCATGATTCATGATTCAATTCATGATTCATGATTCAATTCATGATTCATGATTCAATTCATGATTCATGATTCAATTCATGATTCATGATTCAATTCATGATTCATGATTCAATTCATGATTCATAATTCATGATTCATGATTCAATTCATGATTCATGATTCAATTCATGATTCATGATTCATGTCATAATTCATGATTCATGATTCATGTTATGATTCATGATTCATGATTCATGATTCATGATTCATGATTCAATTCATGATTCATGATTCAATTTATGATTCATGATTCAATTCATGATTCATAATTCATGATTCATGATTCAATTCATGATTCATGATTCAAGATTCATGATTCAATTCATGATACATGATTCAATTCATGGTTCGAATCCTGATTCAATTCATGATTCATGATTCGATTTATGATTCATGATTCATGATTCGATTTATGATTCATGATTCATGATTCATGATTCAATTCATGATTCATGATTCATGATTCAATTCATGATTCATGATTCAATTCATGATTCATGATTCGATTAATGATTCATGATTCATTAATCAATTCATGATTCATGATTCAAATTATGATTCATGATTCAATTCATGATTCATAATTCATGATTCCTGATTCAATTCATGATTTATGATTCAAGATTCATGATTCATGATTCATGATTCAATTCATGATTCATGATTCAATTCATGATTCATGATTCGATTCATGATTCATGATTCATGATTCAATTCATGATTCATGATTCAATTAATGATTCATGATTCAATTCATGATTCATGATTCAATTCACGATTCAATTTATGATTCATGATTCATGATTCAATTCATGATTCATGATTCAATTCATGATTCAACTTATGATTCATGATTCATGATTCAATTCATGATTCATGATTCATGATTCATGATTCAATTCATGATTCATGATTCATGATTCAATTCATGATTCATGATTCAATTTATGATTCATGATTCAATTCATGATTCATGATTCAATTCACGATTCAATTTATGATTCATGATTCAATTCATGATTCATGATTCGATTCATGATTCATGATTCATGATTCAATTCATGATTCATGATTCATGAATCAATTCATGATTCATGATTTAATTCATGATTCATAATTCATGATTCATGATTCAATTCATGATTCATGATTCAAGATTCATGATTCATGATTCAATTCATCATACATGATTCAATTCATGATTCGAATCCTGATTCAATTTATGATTCATGATTCGATTTAAGATTCATGATTCATGTCATGATTCATGATTCATGATTCATGATTCAATACACGATTCATGATTCATGATTCAATTCATGATTCATGATTCATGATTCGATTCATGATTCATGATTCATGATTCAATTCATGATTCATGATTCATGATTCAATTCATGATTCATGATTCATGATTTGATTCATGATTCATGATTTATGATTCAATTCATTATTCATGATTCATGATTCAATTCATTAATCATAATTCATGATTTATGATTTAATTCATGATTCATGATTCATGATTCATGATTCATGATTCAATTCATGATTCATTAATCATGATTCGATTCATGATTCATGATTCAATTCATGATTCATGATTCATGATTCGATTCATGATTCATGATTCATGATTCAATTCATGATTCATGATTCATTATTCATGATTCATGATTTAATTCATGATTCATGATTCAATTCATGATTCATGATTCATGATTTATGATTCAATTCATGATTCATGATTCAAGAATCAATTCATGATTCATAATTCATGATTCAATTCATGATTCATGATTCAATTCATGATTCATGATTCGATTCATGATTCATAATTCATGATTCATGATTCATGATTCATGAATCAATTCATGATTCATGATTCAATTCATGATTCATAATTCATGATTCATGATTCAATTCATGATTCATTATTCAAGATTCATGATTCATGATTCAATTCATCATACATGATTCAATTCATGATTCGAATCCTGATTTAATTTATGATTCATGATTCGATTTATGATTCATGATTCATGTCATGATTCATGATTCATGATTCATGATTCAATTCATGATTCATGATTCATGATTCAATTCATGATTCATGAATTATGATTCAATTCATGATTCATGATTCATGATTCAATTCATGATTCATGATTCATGATTCAATTCATGATTCATGATTCAATTTATGATTCATGATTTGATTTATGATTCATGATTCATGATTCAATTCATGATTCATGATTCATGATTCATGATTCAATTCATGATTCATGATTCAATTCATGATTCATGATTCATAATTCAATTCATGATTCATGATTCAATTCATGATTCATGATTCAATTCATGATTCATAATTCATGATTCATGATTCAATTCATGATTCGAATCCTGATTCAATTCATGATTCATGATTCATGTCATAATTCATGATTCATGATTCATGTTATGATTCATGATTCATGATTCATGATTCAATTCATGATTCATGATTCATGATTCAATTTATGATTCATGATTCAATTCATGATTCATAATTCATGATTCATGATTCAATTCATGATTCATGATTCAAGATTCATGATTCAATTCATGATACATGATTCAATTCATGGTTCGAATCCTGATTCAATTCATGATTCATGATTCGATTTATGATTCATGATTCATGATTCGATTTATGATTCATGATTCATGATTCATGATTCAATTCATGATTCATGATTCATGATTCAATTCATGATTCATGATTCAATTCATGATTCATGATTCGATTAATGATTCATGATTCATTAATCAATTCATGATTCATGATTCAAATTATGATTCATGATTCAATTCATGATTCATAATTCATGATTCCTGATTCAATTCATGATTTATGATTCAAGATTCATGATTCATGATTCAATTCATGATTCAATTCATGATTCGAATCCTGATTCAATTCATGATTCATGATTCGATTTATGATTCATGATTCATGATTCATGTCATGATTCATGATTTATGATTCATTATTCAATTCATGATTCATGATTCAATTCTTGATTCATGTTTCATGATTCAATTCATGATTCATGATTCATGATTCGATTCATGATTCATGATTCATAATTCAATTCATGATTCATGATTCATGATTCAATTCATTATTCATGATTCAATTCATGATTCATGATTCGATTCATGATTATTGATTCATGATTCATGATTCGATTCATGATTCATGATTCAATTCATGATTCATGATTCATGATTCATGATTCAATTCATGATTCATGATTCATGATTCATGACTCAATTCATAATTCATGATTCATGATTCATGATTCAATTCATGATTCAACATTCGATTCATGATTCTTGATTCATGATTCGATTCATGATTCATGATTCATAATTCAATTCATGATTCATGATTCATGATTCATGATTCAATTCATGATTCAAGATTCATGATTCAATTCATGATTCATGATTCAATTCATGATTCATGATTCATGATTCGATTCATGATTCAATTCATGATTCATGATTCATGATTCAATTTATGATTCATGATTCAATTTATGATTCATGATTCAATTCATGATTCATGATACATGATTCAATTCATGATTCATGATTCATGATTCAATTCATGATTCATGATGCAATTCATGATTCATGATTCGATTCATGATTCATGGTTCATTAATCAATTCATGATTCATTAATCAATTCATGATTCATGATTCAAATTATGATTCATGATTCAATTCATGATTCATAATTCATGATTCATGATTCAATTCATGATTCATGATTCATGATTCAATTCATGATTCATGATTCATGATTCAATTCATGATTCATGATTCAATTCATGATTCATAATTCATGATTCATGATTCAATTCATGATTCATGATTCAATTCATGATTCATAATTCAATTCATGATTCGAATCCTGATTCAATTCATGATTCATGATTCATGATTCATGATTCAATTTATGATTCATGATTCAATTCATGATTCATAATTCATGATTCATGATTCATTTCATAATTCATGATTCAAGATTCATGATTCAATTCTTGATACATGATTCGATTTATGATTCATGATTCGATTTATGATTCATGATTCATGATTCGATTCATGATTCATGATTCATTAATCAATTCATGATTCATGATTCAAATTATGATTCATGATTCAATTCATGATTCATAATTCATGATTCCTGATTCAATTCATGATTTATGATTCAAGATTCATGATTCATGATTCACTTCATGATTCAATTCATGATTCGAATCCTGATTCAATTCATGATTCATGATTCGATTTATGATTCATGATTCATGATTCATGTCATGATTCATGATTTATGATTCATGATTCAATTCATGATTCATGATTCAATTCTTGATTCATGTTTCATGATTCAATTCATTATTCATGATTCAATTCATGATTCATGATTCGATTCATGATTCTTGATTCATGATTCATGATTCGATTCATAATTCATGATTCATGATTCAATTCATGATTCATGATTAATGATTCATGATTAATGATTCATGATTCATGATTCAATTCATGATTCATGATTCATGATTCATGATTCAATTCATAATTCATGATTCATGATTCATGATTCAATTCATGATTCAAGATTCGATTCATGATTCTTGATTCATGATTCGATTCATGATTCATGATTCATAATTCAATTCATGATTCATGATTCATGATTCAATTCATGATTCAAGATTCATGATTCAATTCATGATTCATGATTCAATTCATGATTCATGATTCATGATTCGATTCATGATTCAATTCATGATTCATGATTCATGATTCAATTTATGATTCATGATTCAATTCATGATTCATGATTCAATTCATGATTCGTGATACATGATTCAATTCATGATTCAATTCATGATTCATGATTCAATTCATGATTCATGATTCAATTCATGATTCATGATTCGATTCATGATTCATGATTTATTAATCAATTCATGATTCATGATTCAAATTATGATTCATGATTCAATTCATGATTCTTAATTCATGATTCCTGATTCAATTCATGATTCATGATTCAAGATTCATGATTCATGATTCAATTCATGATTCATGATTCAATTCATGATTCAAATCCTGATTCAATTCATGATTCATGATGCGATTTATGATTCATGATTCATGATTCATGTCATGATTCATGATTTATGATTCATGATTCAATTCATGATTCATGATTCATGATTCAATTCATGATTCATGTTTCATGATTCAATTCATGATTCATGATTCATGATTCATGATTCGATTCATGATTTATGATTCATAATTCAATTCATGATTCATGATTCATGATTCAATTCATTATTCATGATTCAATGCATGATTCATGATTCGATTCATGATTCTTGATTCATGATTCATGATTCGATTCATGATTCATGATTCATGATTCAATTCATGATTCATGATTCATAATTCATGATTCATGATTCAATTCATGATTCATGATTCATGATTCATGATTCAATTCATAATTCATGATTCATGATTCATGATTCAATTCATGATTCAAGATTCGATTCATGATTGTTGATTCATGATTCATGATTCATAATTCAATTCATGATTCATGATTCATGATTCATGATTCAATTCATGATTCAAGATTCATGATTCGATTCATGATTCATGATTCAATTCATGATTCATGATTCAATTCATGATTCATGATTCATGATTCAATTTATGATTCATGATTCAATTCATGATTCATGATTCAATTCATGATTCGTGATTCAAGATTCAATTCATGATTCATGATTCATGATTCAATTCATTAATCATGATTCATGATTTATGATTCAATTCATGATTCAAGATTCATGATTCGATTCATGATTCATGATTCAATTCATGATTCATGATTCATGATTCGATTCATGATTCAATTCATGATTCATGATTCATGATTCATGATTCAATTCATGATTCAAGATTCATGATTCGATTCATGATTCATTAATCATGATTCAATTCATTAATCATGATTCAATTCATGATTCATGATTCAATTTATGATTCATGATTAAATTCATGATTCATGATTCAATTCATGATTCGTGATTCATGATTCAATTCATGATTCAATTCATGATTCATGATTCATGATTCAATTCATGATTCAAGATTCATGATTCGATTCATGATTCATGATTCATGATTCATGATTCAATTCATGATTCAAGATTCATGATTCGATTCATGATTCATTAATCATGATTCAATTCATGATTCATGATTCAATTCATGATTCATAATTCATGATTCATGATTCAATTCATGATTCATGATTCAATTCATGATTCGAATCCTGATTCAATTCATTATTCATGATTCAATTCATGATTCATGATTCGATTCATGATTCTTGATTCATGATTCATGATTCGATTCATGATTCATGATTCGATTCATGATTCATGATTCATGATTCAATTCATGATTCATGATTTATGATTCATGATTCAATTCATGATTCATGATTCATGATTCATGATTCAATTCATAATTCATGATTCATGATTCAATTCATGATTCAAGATTCGATTCATGATTCTTGATTCATGATTCATGATTCAATTCTTGATACATGATTCGATTTATGATTCATGATTCATGATTCGATTTATGATTCATGATTCATGATTCATGATTCATGATTCAATTCATGATTCATGATTCATGATTCGATTCATGATTCATGATTCATTAATCAATTCATGATTCATGATTCAAATTATGATTCATGATTCAATTCATGATTCATAATTCATGATTCCTGATTCAATTCATGATTTATGATTCAAGATTCATGATTCACTTCATGATTCAATTCATGATTCGAATCCTGATTCAATTCATGATTCATGATTCGATTTATGATTCATGATTCATGATTCATGTCATGATTCATGATTTATGATTCATGATTCAATTCATGATTCATGATTCATGATTCAATTCTTGATTCATGATTCAATTCATGATTCGTGATACATGATTCAATTCATGATTCAATTCATGATTCATGATTCATGATTCAATTCATGATTCATGATTCGATTCATGATTCATGATTTATTAATCAATTCATGATTCATGATTCAAATTATGATTCATGATTCAATTCATGATTCTTAATTCATGATTCCTGATTCAATTCATGATTCATGATTCAAGATTCATGATTCATGATTCAATTCATGATTCATGATTCAATTCATGATTCAAATCCTGATTCAATTCATGATTCATGATGCGATTTATGATTCATGATTCATGATTCATGTCATGATTCATGATTTATGATTCATGATTCAATTCATGATTCATGATTCATGATTCAATTCATGATTCATGTTTCATGATTCAATTCATGATTCATGATTCATGATTCGATTCATGATTTATGATTCATAATTCAATTCATGATTCATGATTCATGATTCAATTCATTATTCATGATTCAATTCATGATTCATGATTCGATTCATGATTCTTGATTCATGATTCATGATTCGATTCATGATTCATGATTCATGATTCAATTCATGATTCATGATTCATAATTCATGATTCATGATTCAATTCATGATTCATGATTCATGATTCATGATTCAATTCATAATTCATGATTCATGATTCATGATTCAATTCATGATTCAAGATTTGATTCATGATTGTTGATTCATGATTCATGATTCATAATTCAATTCATGATTCATGATTCATGATTCATGATTCAATTCATGATTCAAGATTCATGATTCGATTCATGGTTCATGATTCAATTCATGATTCATGATTCAATTCATGATTCATGATTCATGATTCAATTTATGATTCATGATTCAATTCATGATTCATGATTCAATTCATGATTCGTGATTCAAGATTCAATTCATGATTCAATTCATGATTCATGATTCATGATTCAATTCATTAATCATGATTCATGATTTATGATTCAATTCATGATTCAAGATTCATGATTCGATTCATGATTCATGATTCAATTCATGATTCATGATTCATGATTCGATTCATGATTCAATTCATGATTCATGATTCATGATTCATGATTCAATTCATGATTCAAGATTCATGATTCGATTCATGATTCATGATTCATGATTCATGATTCAATTCATGATTCAAGATTCATGATTCGATTCATGATTCATTAATCATGATTCAATTCATGATTCATGATTCAATTCATGATTCATAATTCATGATTCATGATTCAATTTATGATTCATGATTAAATTCATGATTCATGATTCAATTCATGATTCGTGATTCATGATTCAATTCATGATTCAATTCATGATTCATGATTCATGATTCAATTCATGATTCAAGATTCATGATTCGATTCATGATTCATGATTCATGATTCATGATTCAATTCATGATTCAAGATTCATGATTCGATTCATGATTCATTAATCATGATTCAATTCATGATTCATGATTCAATTCATGATTCATAATTCATGATTCATGATTCAATTCATGATTCATGATTCAATTCATGATTCGAATCCTGATTCAATTCATTATTCATGATTCAATTCATGATTCATGATTCGATTCATGATTCATGATTCGATTCATGATTCTTGATTCATGATTCGATTCATGATTCATGATTCGATTCATGATTCATGATTCATGATTCAATTCATGATTTATGATTCATGATTCAATTCATGATTCATGATTCATGATTCATGATTCAATTCATAATTCATGATTCATGATTCAATTCATGATTCAAGATTCGATTCATGATTCTTGATTCATGATTCATGATTCAATTCTTGATACATGATTCGATTTATGATTCATGATTCATGATTCGATTTATGATTCATGATTCATGATTCATGATTCATGATTCAATTCATGATTCATGATTCATGATTCGATTCATGATTCATGATTCATTAATCAATTCATGATTCATGATTCAAATTATGATTCATGATTCAATTCATGATTCATAATTCATGATTCCTGATTCAATTCATGATTTATGATTCAAGATTCATGATTCACTTCATGATTCAATTCATGATTCGAATCCTGATTCAATTCATGATTCATGATTCGATTTATGATTCATGATTCATGATTCATGTCATGATTCATGATTTATGATTCATGATTCAATTCATGATTCATGATTCATGATTCAATTCTTGATTCATGTTTCATGATTCAATTCATGATTCATGATTCAATTCATGATTCATGATTCTTGATTCATGATTCATGATTCGATTCATGATTCATGATTCATGATTCAATTCATGATTCATGATTAATGATTCATGATTCATGATTCAATTCATGATTCATGATTCATGATTCATGATTCATGATTCAATTCATAATTCATGATTCATGATTCATGATTCAATTCATGATTCAAGATTCGATTCATGATTCTTGATTCATGATTCGATTCATGATTCATGATTCATAATTCAATTCATGATTCATGATTCATGATTCATGATTCATGATTCAATTCATGATTCAAGATTCATGATTCAATTCATGATTCATGATTCAATTCATGATTCATGATTCGATTCATGATTCAATTCATGATTCATGATTCATGATTCAATTTATGATTCATGATTCAATTCATGATTCATGATTCAATTCATGATTCGTGATACATGATTCAATTCATGATTCAATTCATGATTCATGATTCATGATTCAATTCATGATTCATGATTCAATTCATGATTCATGATTCGATTCATGATTCATGATTTATTAATCAATTCATGATTCATGATTCAAATTATGATTCATGATTCAATTCATGATTCATAATTCATGATTCCTGATTCAATTCATGATTCATGATTCAAGATTCATGATTCATGATTCAATTCATGATTCATGATTCAATTCATGATTCGTGATACATGATTCAATTCACGATTCAACTTATGATTCATGATTCATGATTCAATTCATGATTCATGATTCATGATTCAATTCATGATTCATGATTCATGATTCAATTCATGATTCATGATTCAATTTATGATTCATGATTCAATTCATGATTCATGATTCAATTCACGATTCAATTTATGATTCATGATTCATGATTCAATTCATGATTCATGATTCGATTCATGATTCATGATTCATGATTCAATTCATGATTCATGATTCATGAATCAATTCATGATTCATGATTTAATTCATGATTCATAATTCATGATTCATGATTTAATTCATGATTCATGATTCAAGATTCATGATTCATGATTCAATTCATCATACATGATTCAATTCATGATTCGAATCCTGATTCAATTTATGATTCATGATTCGATTTAAGATTCATGATTCATGTCATGATTCATGATTCATGATTCATGATTCAATACACGATTCATGATTCATGATTCAATTCATGATTCATGATTCATGATTCGATTCATGATTCATGATTCATGATTCAATTCATGATTCATGATTCATGATTTATGATTCATGATTCAATTCATGATTCATGATTCAATTCATGATTCATGATTCATGATTTGATTCATGATTCATGATTTATGATTCAATTCATTATTCATGATTCATGATTCAATTCATTATTCATAATTCATGATTTATGATTTAATTCATGATTCATGATTCATGATTCAATTCATGATTCATTAATCATGATTCGATTCATGATTCATGATTCATGATTCAATTCATGATTCATGATTCATGATTCGATTCATGATTCATGATTCATGATTCAATTCATGATTCATGATTCATTATTCATGATTCATGATTTAATTCATGATTCATGATTCAATTCATGATTCATGATTCATGATTTATGATACAATTCATGATTCATGATTCATCAATCAATTCATGATTCATAATTCATGATTCATGATTCAATTCATGATTCATGATTCAATTCATGATTCATGATTCGATTCATGATTCATAATTCATGATTCATGATTCATGATTCATGAATCAATTCATGATTCATGATTCAATTCATGATTCATAATTCATGATTCATGATTCAATTAATGATTCATTATTCAAGATTCATGATTCATGATTCAATTCATCATACATGATTCAATTCATGATTCGAATCCTGATTTAATTTATGATTCATGATTCGATTTATGATTCATGATTCATGTCATGATTCATGATTCATGATTCATGATTCAATTCATGATTCATGATTCATGATTCAATTCATGATTCATGAATTATGATTCAATTCATGATTCATGATTCATGATTCAATTCATGATTCATGATTCATGATTCAATTCATGATTCATGATTCAATTCATGATTCATGATTCAATTCATGATTCATGATTCATGATTCAATTCATGATTCATGATTCATGATTCAATTCATGATTCATGATTCAATTCATGATTCATAATTCATGATTCGTGATTCAATTCATGATTCATGATTCAATTCATGATTCGAATCCTGATTCAATTCATGATTCATGATTCATGTCATAATTCATGATTCATGATTCATGTTATGATTCATAATTCATGATTCATGATTCATGATTCAATTCATGATTCATGATTCAATTTATGATTCATGATTCAATTCATGATTCATGATTCATGATTTATGATTCAATTCATGATTCATGATTCATGAATCAATTCATGATTCATAATTCATGATTCATGATTCAATTCATGATTCATGATTCAATTCATGATTCATGATTCGATTCATGATTCATAATTCATGATTCATGATTCATGATTCATGAATCAATTCATGATTCATGATTCAATTCATGATTCATAATTCATGATTCATGATTCAATTCATGATTCATTATTCAAGATTCATGATTCATGATTCAATTCATCATACATGATTCAATTCATGATTCGAATCCTGATTTAATTTATGATTCATGATTCGATTTATGATTCATGATTCATGTCATGATTCATGATTCATGATTCATGATTCAATTCATGATTCATGATTCATGATTCAATTCATGATTCATGATTCAATTTATGATTCATGATTCGATTTATGATTCATGATTCATGATTCAATTCATGATTCATGATTCATGATTCAATTCATGATTCATGATTCAATTCATGATTCATGATTCAATTCATGATTCATGATTCATGATTCAATTCATGATTCATGATTCAATTCATGATTCATGATTCAATCCATGATTCATAATTCATGATTCATGATTCAATTCATGATTCATGATTCAATTCATGATTCGAATCCCGATTCAATTCATGATTCATGATTCATGTCATAATTCATGATTCATGATTCATGTTATGATTCATGATTCATGATTCATGATTCAATTCATGATTCATGATTCATGATTCAATTTATGATTCATGATTCAATTCATGATTCATAATTCATGATTCATGATTCAATTCATGATTCATGATTCAAGATTCATGATTCAATTCATGATACATGATTCAATTCATGGTTTGAATCCTGATTCAATTCATGATTCATGATTCGATTTATGATTCATGATTCATGATTCGATTTATGATTCATGATTCATGATTCATGATTCAATTCATGATTCATGATTCAATTCATGATTCATGATTCAATTCATGATTCATGATTCGATTAATGATTCATGATTCATTAATCAATTCATGATTCATGATTCAAATTATGATTCATGATTCAATTCATGATTCATAATTCCTGATTCCTGATTCAATTCATGATTTATGATTCAAGATTCATGATTCAATTCATGATTCAATTCATGATTCGAATCCTGATTCAATTCATGATTCATGATTCGATTTATGATTCATGATTCATGATTCATGTCATGATTCATGATTTATGATTCATGATTCAATTCATGATTCATGATTCAATTCTTGATTCATGTTTCATGATTCAATTCATGATTCATGATTCATGATTCATGATTCATGATTCGATTCATGATTCATGATTCATAATTCAATTCATGATTCATGATTCATGATTCAATTCATTATTCATGATTCAATTCATGATTCATGATTCGATTCATGATTCTTGATTCATGATTCATGATTCGATTCATGATTCATGATTCATGATTCAATTCATGATTCATGATTCATGATTCATGATTCAATTCATGATTCATGATTCATGATTCATGATTCATGACTCAATTCATAATTCATGATTCATGATTCATGATTCAATTCATGATTCAAGATTCGATTCATAATTCTTGATTCATGATTCGATTCATGATTCATGATTCATAATTCAATTCATGATTCATGATTCATGATTCATGATTCAATTCATGATTCAAGATTCATGATTCAATTCATGATTCATGATTCAATTCATGATTCATGATTCATGATTCGATTCATGATTCAATTCATGATTCATGATTCATGATTCAATTTATGATTCATGATTCAATTCATGATTCATGATACATGATTCAATTCATGATTCAATTCATGATTCATGATTCATGATTCAATTCATGATTCATGATGCAATTCATGATTCATGATTCGATTCATGATTCATGGTTCATTAATCAATTCATGATTCATTAATCAATTCATGATTCATGATTCAAATTATGATTCATGATTCAATTCATGATTCATAATTCATGATTCATGATTCAATTCATGATTCATGATTCATGATTCAATTCATGATTGATGATTCAATTCATGATTCATGATTCAATTCATGATTCATGATTCATGATTCAATTCATGATTCATGATTCATGATTCATGATTCAATTCATGATTCATAATTCATGATTCATGATTCAATTCATGATTCATGATTCAATTCATGATTTATGATTCAATTCATGATTCGAATCCTGATTCAATTCATGATTCATGATTCATGTCATGATTCATGATTCATGATTCATGTCATGATTCATGATTCGTGATTCATGATTCAATTCATGATTCATGATTCATGATTCAATTTATGATTCATGATTCAATTCATGATTCATAATTCATGATTCATGATTCATTTCATAATTCATGATTCAAGATTCATGATTCAATTCTTGATACATGATTCGATTTATGATTCATGATTCATGATTCGATTTATGATTCATGATTCATGATTCGATTCATGATTCATGATTCATGATTCAAATTATGATTCATGATTCAATTCATGATTCATAATTCATGATTCCTGATTCAATTCATGATTTATGATTCAAGATTCATGATTCATGATTCACTTCATGATTCAATTCATGATTCGAATCCTGATTCAATTCATGATTCATGATTCGATTTATGATTCATGATTCATGATTCATGTCATGATTCATGATTTATGATTCATGATTCAATTCATGATTCATGATTCATGATTCAATTCTTGATTCATGTTTCATGATTCAATTCATTATTCATGATTCAATTCATGATTCATGATTCGATTCATGATTCTTGATTCATGATTTATGATTCGATTCATAATTCATGATTCATGATTCAATTCATGATTCATGATTCATGATTCAATTCATGATTCATGATTCAATTTATGATTCATGATTCGATTTATGATTCATGATTCATGATTCAATTCATGATTCATGATTCATGATTCAATTCATGATTCATGATTCAATTCATGATTCATGATTCAATTCATGATTCATGATTCATGATTCAATTCATGATTCATGATTCATGATTCAATTCATGATTCATGATTCAATCCATGATTCATAATTCATGATTCATGATTCAATTCATGATTCATGATTCAATTCATGATTCGAATCCCGATTCAATTCATGATTCATGATTCATGTCATAATTCATGATTCATGATTCATGTTATGATTCATGATTCATGATTCATGATTCATGATTCATGATTCATGATTCAATTCATGATTCATGATTCATGATTCAATTTATGATTCATGATTCAATTCATGATTCATAATTCATGATTCATGATTCAATTCATGATTCATGATTCAAGATTCATGATTCAATTCATGATACATGATTCAATTCATGGTTTGAATCCTGATTCAATTCATGATTCATGATTCGATTTATGATTCATGATTCATGATTCGATTTATGATTCATGATTCATGATTCAATTCATGATTCATGATTCATGATTCAATTCATGATTCATGATTCAATTCATGATTCATGATTCGATTAATGATTCATGATTCATTAATCAATTCATGATTCATGATTCAAATTATGATTCATGATTCAATTCATGATTCATAATTCCTGATTCCTGATTCAATTCATGATTTATGATTCAAGATTCATGATTCATGATTCAATTCATGATTCAATTCATGATTCGAATCCTGATTCAATTCATGATTCATGATTCGATTTATGATTCATGATTCATGTCATGATTCATGATTTATGATTCATGATTCAATTCATAATTCATGATTCAATTCTTGATTCATGTTTCATGATTCAATACATGATTCATGATTCATGATTCATGATTCATGATTCGATTCATGATTCATGATTCATAATTCAATTCATGATTCATGATTCATGATTCAATTCATTATTCATGATTCAATTCATGATTCATGATTCGATTCATGATTCTTGATTCATGATTCATGATTCGATTCATGATTCATGATTCATGATTCAATTCATGATTCATGATTCATGATTCATGATTCAATTCATGATTCATGATTCATGATTCATGATTCATGACTCAATTCATAATTCATGATTCATGATTCATGATTCAATTCATGATTCAAGATTCATGATTCAATTCATGATTCATGATTCAATTCATGATTCATGATTCATGATTCGATTCATGATTCAATTCATGATTCATGATTCATGATTCAATTTATGATTCATGATTCAATTTATGATTCATGATTCAATTCATGATTCATGATACATGATTCAATTCATGATTCAATTCATGATTTATGATTCATGATTCAATTCATGATTCATGATGCAATTCATGATTCATGATTCGATTCATGATTCATGGTTCATTAATCAATTCATGATTCATTAATCAATTCATGATTCATGATTCAAATTATGATTCATGATTCAATTCATGATTCATAATTCAATTCATGATTCATGATTCATGATTCAATTCATGATTCAAGATTCATGATTCAATTCATGATTCATGATTCAATTCATGATTCATGATTCATGATTCGATTCATGATTCAATTCATGATTCATGATTCATGATTCAATTTATGATTCATGATTCAATTTATGATTCATGATTCAATTCATGATTCATGATACATGATTCAATTCATGATTCAATTCATGATTCATGATTCATGATTCAATTCATGATTGATGATTCAATTCATGATTCATGATTCAATTCATGATTCATGATTCAATTCATGATTCATGATTCATGATTCAATTCATGATTCATAATTCATGATTCATGATTCAATTCATGATTCATGATTCAATTAATGATTTATGATTCAATTCATGATTCGAATCCTGATTCAATTCATGATTCATGATTCATGTCATGATTCATGATTCATGATTCATGTCATGATTCATGATTCGTGATTCATGATTCAATTCATGATTCATGATTCATGATTCAATTTATGATTCATGATTCAATTCATGATTCATAATTCATGATTCATGATTCATTTCATAATTCATGATTCAAGATTCATGATTCAATTCTTGATACATGATTCGATTTATGATTCATGATTTATGATTCGATTTATGATTCATGATTCATGATTCGATTCATGATTCATGATTCATTAATCAATTCATGATTCATGATTCAAATTATGATTCATAATTCAATTCATGATTCATAATTCATGATTCCTGATTCAATTCATGATTTATGATTCAAGATTCATGATTCATGATTCACTTCATGATTCAATTCATGATTCGAATCCTGATTCAATTCATGATTCATGATTCGATTTATGATTCATGATTCATGATTCATGATTCATGTCATGATTCATGATTTATGATTCATGATTCAATTCATGATTCATGATTCATGATTCAATTCTTGATTCATGTTTCATGATTCAATTCATTATTCATGATTCAATTCATGATTCATGATTCGATTCATGATTCTTGATTCATGATTCATGATTCGATTCATAATTCATGATTCATGATTCAATTCATGATTCATGATTAATGATTCATGATTCATGATTCAATTCATGATTCAAGATTCGATTCATGATTCTTGATTCATGATTCGATTCATGATTCATGATTCATAATTCAATTCATGATTCATGATTCATGATTCATGATTCAATTCATGATTCAAGATTCATGATTCAATTCATGATTCATGATTCAATTCATGATTCATGATTCATGATTCGATTCATGATTCAATTCATGATTCATGATTCATGATTCAATTTATGATTCATGATTCAATTCATGATTCATGATTCAATTCATGATTCGTGATACATGATTCAATTCATGATTCAATTCATGATTCATGATTCATGATTCAATTCATGATTCATGATTCAATTCATGATTCATGATTCGATTCATGATTCATGATTTATTAATCAATTCATGATTCATGATTCAAATTATGATTCATGATTCAATTCATGATTCATAATTCATGATTCCTGATTCAATTCATGATTCATGATTCAAGATTCATGATTCATGATTCAATTCATGATTCATGATTCAATTCATGATTCAAATCCTGATTCAATTCATGATTCATGATGCGATTTATGATTCATGATTCATGTCATGATTCATGATTTATGATTCATGATTCAATTCATGATTCATGATTCATGATTCAATTCATGATTCATGTTTCATGATTCAATTCATGATTCATGATTCATGATTCATGATTCGATTCATGATTTATGATTCATAATTCAATTCATGATTCATGATTCAATTCATTATTCATGATTCAATTCATGATTCATGATTCGATTCATGATTCTTGATTCATGATTTATGATTCGATTCATGATTCATGATTCATGATTCAATTCATGATTCATGATTCATAATTCATGATTCATGATTCAATTCATGATTCATGATTCATGATTCAATTCATAATTCATGATTCATGATTCATGATTCAATTCATGATTCAAGATTCGATTCATGATTGTTGATTCATGATTCATGATTCATAATTCAATTCATGATTCATGATTCATGATTCATGATTCAATTCATGATTCAAGATTCATGATTCGATTCATGGTTCATGATTCAATTCATGATTCATGATTCAATTCATGATTCATGATTCAATTTATGATTCATGATTCAATTCATGATTCATGATTCAATTCATGATTCGTGATTCAAGATTCAATTCATGATTCAATTCATGATTCATGATTCATGATTCAATTCATTAATCATGATTCATGATTTATGATTCAATTCATGATTCAAGATTCATGATTCGATTCATGATTCATGATTCAATTCATGATTCATGATTCATGATTCGATTCATGATTCAATTCATGATTCATGATTCATGATTCATGATTCAATTCATGATTCAAGATTCATGATTCGATTCATGATTCATGATTCATGATTCAATTCATGATTCAAGATTCATGATTCGATTCATGATTCATTAATCATGATTCAATTCATGATTCATGATTCAATTCATGATTCATAATTCATGATTCATGATTCAATTTATGATTCATGATTCAATTCATGATTCATGATTCAATTCATGATTCGTGATTCATGATTCAATTCATGATTCAATTCATGATTCATGATTCATGATTCATGATTCAATTCATGATTCATGATTCAATTCATGATTCGAATCCTGATTCAATTCATGATTCATGATTCATGTCATGATTCATGATTCATGATTCATGTCATGATTCATGATTCATGATTCATGATTCATGATTCAATTCATGATTCATGATTCATGATTCAATTTATGATTCATGATTCAATTCATGATTCATAATTCATGATTCATGATTCATTTCATAATTCATGATTCAAGATTCATGATTCAATTCTTGATACATGATTCGATTTATGATTCATGATTCGATTTATGATTCATGATTCATGATTCGATTCATGATTCATGATTCATTAATCAATTCATGATTCATGATTCAAATTATGATTCATGATTCAATTCATGATTCATAATTCATGATTCCTGATTCAATTCATGATTTATGATTCAAGATTCATGATTCATGATTCACTTCATGATTCAATTCATGATTCGAATCCTGATTCAATTCATGATTCATGATTCGATTTATGATTCATGATTCATGATTCAATTCATGATTCATGATTAATGATTCATGATTCATGATTCAATTCATGATTCATGATTCATGATTCAATTCATAATTCATGATTCATGATTCATGATTCAATTCATGATTCAAGATTCGATTCATGATTCTTGATTCATGATTCGATTCATGATTCATGATTCATAATTCAATTCATGATTCAATTCATTATTCATGATTCAATTCATGATTCGTGATACATGATTCAATTCATGATTCAATTCATGATTCATGATTCATGATTCAATTCATGATTCATGATTCAATTCATGATTCATGATTCGATTCATGATTCATGATTTATTAATCAATTCATGATTCATGATTCAAATTATGATTCATGATTCAATTCATGATTCATAATTCATGATTCCTGATTCAATTCATGATTCATGATTCAAGATTCATGATTCATGATTCAATTCATGATTCATGATTCAATTCATGATTCAAATCCTGATTCAATTCATGATTCATGATGCGATTTATGATTCATGATTCATGATTCATGTCATGATTCATGATTTATGATTCATGATTCAATTCATGATTCATGATTCATGATTCAATTCATGATTCATGTTTCATGATTCAATTCATGATTCATGATTCATGATTCATGATTCGATTCATGATTTATGATTCATAATTCAATTCATGATTCATGATTCAATTCATTATTCATGATTCAATTCATGATTCATGATTCGATTCATGATTCTTGATTCATGATTCATGATTCGATTCATGATTCATGATTCATGATTCAATTCATGATTCATGATTCATAATTCATGATTCACGATTCAATTCATGATTCATGATTCATGATTCATGATTCAATTCATAATTCATGATTCATGATTCATGATTCAATTCATGATTCAAGATTCGATTCATGATTGTTGATTCATGATTCATGATTCATAATTCAATTCATGATTCATGATTCATGATTCATGATTCAATTCATGATTCAAGATTCATGATTCGATTCATGGTTCATGATTCAATTCATGATTCATGATTCAATTCATGATTCATGATTCAATTTATGATTCATGATTCAATTCATGATTCATGATTCAATTCATGATTCGTGATTCAAGATTCAATTCATGATTCAATTCATGATTCATGATTCATGATTCAATTCATTAATCATGATTCATGATTTATGATTCAATTCATGATTCAAGATTCATGATTCGATTCATGATTCATGATTCAATTCATGATTCATGATTCATGATTAGATTCATGATTCAATTCATGATTCATGATTCATGATTCATGATTCAATTCATGATTCAAGATTCATGATTCGATTCATGATTCATGATTCATGATTCAATTCATGATTCAAGATTCATGATTCGATTCATGATTCATTAATCATGATTCAATTCATGATTCATGATTCGATTTATGATTCATGATTCATGATTCATGTCATGATTCATGATTTATGATTCATGATTCAATTCATGATTCATGATTCATGATTCAATTCTTGATTCATGTTTCATGATTCAATTCATTATTCATGATTCAATTCATGATTCATGATTTGATTCATGATTCTTGATTCATGATTCATGATTCGATTCATGATTCATGGTTCATGATTCAATTCATGATTAATGATTCATGATTCATGATTCAATTCATGATTCATGATTCATGATTCATGATTCAATTCATAATTCATGATTCATGATTCATGATTCAATTCATGATTCAAGATTCGATTCATGATTCTTGATTCATGATTCGATTCATGATTCATGATTCATAATTCAATTCATGATTCATGATTCATGATTCATGATTCAATTCATGATTCAAGATTCATGATTCAATTTATGATTCATGATTCAATTCATGATTCATGATTCAATTCATGATTCGTGATACATGATTCAATTCATGATTCAATTCATGATTCATGATTCATGATGCAATTCATGATTCATGATTCAATTCATGATTCATAATTCATGATTCCTGATTCAATTCATGATTCATGATTCAAGATTCAAATTATGATTCATGATTCAATTCATGATTCATAATTCATGATTCCTGATTCAATTCATGATTCATGATTCAAGATTCATGATTCATGATTCAATTCATGATTCATGATTCAATTCATGATTCGTGATACATGATTCAATTCACGATTCAACTTATGATTCATGATTCATGATTCAATTCATGATTCATGATTCATGATTCATGATTCAATTCATGATTCATGATTCATGATTCAATTCATGATTCATGATTCAATTTATGATTCATGATTCAATTCATGATTCATGATTCAATTCACGATTCAATTTATGATTCATGATTCATGATTCAATTCATGATTCATGATTCGATTCATGATTCATGATTCATGATTCAATTCATGATTCATGATTCATGATTCAATTCATGATTCATGATTCATGATTCAATTTATGATTCATGATTCAATTCATGATTCATAATTCATGATTCATGATTCATTTCATAATTCATGATTCAAGATTCATGATTCAATTCTTGATACATGATTCGATTTATGATTCATGATTCATGATTCGATTTATGATTCATGATTCATGATTCGATTCATGATTCATGATTCATTAATCAATTCATGATTCATGATTCAAATTATGATTCATGATTCAATTCATGATTCATAATTCATGATTCCTGATTCAATTCATGATTTATGATTCAAGATTCATGATTCATGATTCACTTCATGATTCAATTCATGATTCGAATCCTGATTCAATTCATGATTCATGATTCGATTTATGATTCATGATTCATGATTCATGTCATGATTCATGATTTATGATTCATGATTCAATTCATGATTCATGATTCATGATTCAATTCTTGATTCATGTTTCATGATTCAATTCATTATTCATGATTCAATTCATGATTCATGATTCGATTCATGATTCTTGATTCATGATTCATGATTCGATTCATAATTCATGATTCATGATTCAATTCATGATTCATGATTAATGATTCATGATTCATGATTCAATTCATGATTCATGATTCATGATTCATGATTCATGATTCAATTCATGATTCATGATTCATGATTCAATTCATGATTCAAGATTCGATTCATGATTCTTGATTCATGATTCGATTCATGATTCATGATTCATAATTCAATTCATGATTCATGATTCATGATTCGATTCATGATTCAATTCATGATTCATGATTCGATTCATGATTTATGATTCATAATTCAATTCATGATTCATGATTCAATTCATTATTCATGATTCAATTCATGATTCATGATTCGATTCATGATTCTTGATTCATGATTCATGATTCGATTCATGATTCATGATTCATGATTCAATTCATGATTCATGATTCATAATTCTTGATTCATGATTCAATTCATGATTCATGATTCATGATTCAATTCATGATTCAAGATTCGATTCATGATTGTTGATTCATGATTCATGATTCATAATTCAATTCATGATTCATGATTCATGATTCATGATTCAATTCATGATTCAAGATTCATGATTCGATTCATGGTTCATGATTCAATTCATGATTCATGATTCAATTCATGATTCATGATTCAATTTATGATTCATGATTCAATTCATGATTCATGATTCAATTCATGATTCGTGATTCAAGATTCAATTCATGATTCAATTCATGATTCATGATTCATGATTCAATTCATTAATCATGATTCATGATTTATGATTCAATTCATGATTCAAGATTCATGATTCGATTCATGATTCATGATTCAATTCATGATTCATGATTCGATTCATGATTCAATTCATGATTCATGATTCATGATTCAATTCATGATTCAAGATTCATGATTCGATTCATGATTCATGATTCATGATTCAATTCATGATTCAAGATTCATGATTCGATTCATGATTCATTAATCATGATTCAATTCATGATTCATGATTCGATTTATGATTTATGATTCATGATTCATGTCATGATTCATGATTTATGATTCATGATTCAATTCATGATTCATGATTCATGATTCAATTCTTGATTCATGTTTCATGATTCAATTCATTATTCATGATTCAATTCATGATTCATGATTCGATTCATGATTCTTGATTCATGATTCATGATTCGATTCATGATTCATGATTCATGATTCAATTCATGATTCATGATTCATGATTCATGATTCATGATTCAATTCATAATTCATGATTCATGATTCATGATTCAATTCATGATTCAAGATTCGATTCATGATTCTTGATTCATGATTCGATTCATGATTCATGATTCATAATTCAATTCATGATTCATGATTCATGATTCATGATTCAATTCATGATTCAAGATTCATGATTAAATTCATGATTCATGATTCAATTCATGATTCATGATTCATGATTCGATTCATGATTCAATTCATGATTCATGATTCATGATTCAATTTATGATTCATGATTCAATTCATGATTCATGATTCAATTCATGATTCGTGATACATGATTCAATTCATGATTCAATTCATGATTCATGATTCATGATTCAATTCATGATTCATGATTCAATTCATGATTCATGATTCGATTCATGATTCATGATTTATTAATCAATTCATGATTCATGATTCAAATTATGATTCATGATTCAATTCATGATTCATAATTCATGATTCCTGATTCAATTCATGATTCATGATTCAATTTATGATTCATGATTCAATTCATGATTCATGATTCAATTCATGATTCGTGATACATGATTCAATTCATGATTCAATTCATGATTCATGATTCATGATGCAATTCATGATTCATGATTCAATTCATGATTCATAATTCATGATTCCTGATTCAATTCATGATTCATGATTCAAGATTCAAATTATGATTCATGATTCAATTCATGATTCATAATTCATGATTCCTGATTCAATTCATGATTCATGATTCAAGATTCATGATTCATGATTCAATTCATGATTCATGATTCAATTCATGATTCGTGATACATGATTCAATTCACGATTCAACTTATGATTCATGATTCATGATTCAATTCATGATTCATGATTCATGATTCATGATTCAATTCATGATTCATGATTCATGATTCAATTCATGATTCATGATTCAATTTATGATTCATGATTCAATTCATGATTCATGATTCAATTCACGATTCAATTTATGATTCATGATTCATGATTCAATTCATGATTCATGATTCGATTCATGATTCATGATTCATGATTCAATTCATGATTCATGATTCATGATTCAATTCATGATTCATGATTCATGATTCAATTTATGATTCATGATTCAATTCATGATTCATAATTCATGATTCATGATTCATTTCATAATTCATGATTCAAGATTCATGATTCAATTCTTGATACATGATTCGATTTATGATTCATGATTCATGATTCGATTTATGATTCATGATTCATGATTCGATTCATGATTCATGATTCATTAATCAATTCATGATTCATGATTCAAATTATGATTCATGATTCAATTCATGATTCATAATTCATGATTCCTGATTCAATTCATGATTTATGATTCAAGATTCATGATTCATGATTCACTTCATGATTCAATTCATGATTCGAATCCTGATTCAATTCATGATTCATGATTCGATTTATGATTCATGATTCATGATTCATGTCATGATTCATGATTTATGATTCATGATTCAATTCATGATTCATCATTCATGATTCAATTCTTGATTCATGTTTCATGATTCAATTCATTATTCATGATTCAATTCATGATTCATGATTCGATTCATGATTCTTGATTCATGATTCATGATTCGATTCATAATTCATGATTCATGATTCAATTCATGATTCATGATTAATGATTCATGATTCATGATTCAATTCATGATTCATGATTCATGATTCATGATTCATGATTCAATTCATGATTCATGATTCATGATTCAATTCATGATTCAAGATTCGATTCATGATTCTTGATTCATGATTCGATTCATGATTCATGATTCATAATTCAATTCATGATTCATGATTCATGATTCGATTCATGATTCAATTCATGATTCATGATTCGATTCATGATTTATGATTCATAATTCAATTCATGATTCATGATTCAATTCATTATTCATGATTCAATTCATGATTCATGATTCGATTCATGATTCTTGATTCATGATTCATGATTCGATTCATGATTCATGATTCATGATTCAATTCATGATTCATGATTCATAATTCTTGATTCATGATTCAATTCATGATTCATGATTCATGATTCATGATTCAATTCATGATTCAAGATTCGATTCATGATTGTTGATTCATGATTCATGATTCATAATTCAATTCATGATTCATGATTCATGATTCATGATTCAATTCATGATTCAAGATTCATGATTCGATTCATGGTTCATGATTCAATTCATGATTCATGATTCAATTCATGATTCATGATTCAATTTATGATTCATGATTCAATTCATGATTCATGATTCAATTCATGATTCGTGATTCAAGATTCAATTCATGATTCAATTCATGATTCATGATTCATGATTCAATTCATTAATCATGATTCATGATTTATGATTCAATTCATGATTCAAGATTCATGATTCGATTCATGATTCATGATTCAATTCATGATTCATGATTCGATTCATGATTCAATTCATGATTCATGATTCATGATTCAATTCATGATTCAAGATTCATGATTCGATTCATGATTCATGATTCATGATTCAATTCATGATTCAAGATTCATGATTCGATTCATGATTCATTAATCATGATTCAATTCATGATTCATGATTCGATTTATGATTTATGATTCATGATTCATGTCATGATTCATGATTTATGATTCATGATTCAATTCATGATTCATGATTCATGATTCAATTCTTGATTCATGTTTCATGATTCAATTCATTATTCATGATTCAATTCATGATTCATGATTCGATTCATGATTCTTGATTCATGATTCATGATTCGATTCATGATTCATGATTCATGATTCAATTCATGATTCATGATTCATGATTCATGATTCATGATTCAATTCATAATTCATGATTCATGATTCATGATTCAATTCATGATTCAAGATTCGATTCATGATTCTTGATTCATGATTCGATTCATGATTCATGATTCATAATTCAATTCATGATTCATGATTCATGATTCATGATTCAATTCATGATTCAAGATTCATGATTAAATTCATGATTCATGATTCAATTCATGATTCATGATTCATGATTCGATTCATGATTCAATTCATGATTCATGATTCATGATTCAATTTATGATTCATGATTCAATTCATGATTCATGATTCAATTCATGATTCGTGATACATGATTCAATTCATGATTCAATTCATGATTCATGATTCATGATTCAATTCATGATTCATGATTCAATTCATGATTCATGATTCGATTCATGATTCATGATTTATTAATCAATTCATGATTCATGATTCAAATTATGATTCATGATTCAATTCATGATTCATAATTCATGATTCCTGATTCAATTCATGATTCATGATTCAAGATTCATGATTCATGATTCAATTCATGATTCATGATTCAATTCATGATTCGTGATACATGATTCAATTCACGATTCAACTTATGATTCATGATTCATGATTCAATTCATGATTCATGATTCATGATTCAATTCATGATTCATGATTCATGATTCAATTCATGATTCATGATTCAATTTATGATTCATGATTCAATTCATGATTCATGATTCAATTCACGATTCAATTTATGATTCATGATTCATGATTCAATTCATGATTCATGATTCGATTCATGATTCATGATTCATGATTCAATTCATGATTCATGATTCATGATTCAATTCATGATTCATGATTCATGATTCAATTTATGATTCATGATTCAATTCATGATTCATAATTCATGATTCATGATTCATTTCATAATTCATGATTCAAGATTCATGATTCAATTCTTGATACATGATTCGATTTATGATTCATGATTCATGATTCGATTTATGATTCATGATTCATGATTCGATTCATGATTCATGATTCATTAATCAATTCATGATTCATGATTCAAATTATGATTCATGATTCAATTCATGATTCATAATTCATGATTCCTGATTCAATTCATGATTTATGATTCAAGATTCATGATTCATGATTCACTTCATGATTCAATTCATGATTCGAATCCTGATTCAATTCATGATTCATGATTCGATTTATGATTCATGATTCATGATTCATGTCATGATTCATGATTTATGATTCATGATTCAATTCATGATTCATGATTCATGATTCAATTCTTGATTCATGTTTCATGATTCAATTCATTATTCAATTCATGATTCATGATTCGATTCATGATTCTTGATTCATGATTCATGATTCGATTCATAATTCATGATTCATGATTCAATCCATGATTCATGATTAATGATTCATGATTCATGATTCAATTCATGATTCATGATTCATGATTCATGATTCATGATTCAATTCATAATTCATGATTCATGATTCATGATTCAATTCATGATTCAAGATTCGATTCATGATTCTTGATTCATGATTCATAATTCAATTCATGATTCATGATTCATGATTCATGATTCAATTCATGATTCAAGATTCATGATTCAATTCATGATTCATGATTCAATTCATGATTCATGATTCATGATTCGATTCATGATTCAATTCATGATTCATGATTCATGATTCAATTTATGATTCATGATTCAATTCATGATTCATGATTCAATTCATGATTCGTGATACATGATTCAATTCATGATTCAATTCATGATTCATGATTCATGATTCAATTCATGATTCATGATTCAATTCATGATTCATGATTCGATTCATGATTCATGATTTATTAATCAATTCATGATTCATGATTCAAATTATGATTCATGATTCAATTCATGATTCATAATTCATGATTCCTGATTCAATTCATGATTCATGATTCAAGATTCATGATTCATGATTCAATTCATGATTCATGATTCAATTCATGATTCAAATCCTGATTCAATTCATGATTCATGATGCGATTTATGATTCATGATTCATGATTCATGTCATGATTCATGATTTATGATTCATGATTCAATTCATGATTCATGATTCATGATTCAATTCATGATTCATGTTTCATGATTCAATTCATGATTCATGATTCATGATTCGATTCATGATTTATGATTCATAATTCAATTCATGATTCATGATTCATGATTCAATTCATTATTCATGATTCAATTCATGATTCATGATTCGATTCATGATTCTTGATTCATGATTCATGATTCGATTCATGATTCATGATTCATGATTCAATTCATGATTCATGATTCATAATTCATGATTCATGATTCAATTCATGATTCATGATTCATGATTCATGATTCAATTCATAATTCATGATTCATGATTCATGATTCAATTCATGATTCAAGATTCGATTCATGATTGTTGATTCATGATTCATGATTCATAATTCAATTCATGATTCATGATTCATGATTCATGATTCAATTCATGATTCAAGATTCATGATTCGATTCATGGTTCATGATTCAATTCATGATTCATGATTCAATTCATGATTCATGATTCAATTTATGATTCATGATTCAATTCATGATTCATGATTCAATTCATGATTCGTGATTCAAGATTCAATTCATGATTCAATTCATGATTCATGATTCATGATTCAATTCATTAATCATGATTCATGATTTATGATTCAATTCATGATTCAAGATTCATGATTCGATTCATGATTCATGATTCAATTCATGATTCATGATTCATGATTCGATTCATGATTCAATTCATGATTCATGATTCATGATTCATGATTCAATTCATGATTCAAGATTCATGATTCGATTCATGATTCATGATTCATGATTCATGATTCAATTCATGATTCAAGATTCATGATTCGATTCATGATTCATTAATCATGATTCAATTCATGATTCATGATTCAATTCATGATTCATAATTCATGATTCATGATTCAATTTATGATTCATGATTCAATTCATGATTCATGATTCAATTCATGATTCGTGATTCATGATTCAATTCATGATTCAATTCATGATTCATGATTCATGATTCAATTCATGATTCAAGATTCATGATTCGATTCATGATTCATGATTCATGATTCAATTCATGATTCAAGATTCATGATTCGATTCATGATTCATTAATCATGATTCAATTCATGATTCATGATTCAATTCATGATTCATAATTCATGATTCATGATTCAATTCATGATTCATGATTCAATTCATGATTCGAATCCTGATTCAATTCATTATTCATGATTCAATTCATGATTCATGATTCGATTCATGATTCTTGATTCATGATTCATGATTCGATTCATGATTCATGATTCGATTCATGATTCATGATTCATGATTCAATTCATGATTCATGATTTATGATTCATGATTCAATTCATGATTCAAGATTCGATTCATGATTCTTGATTCATGATTCATGATTCAATTCTTGATACATGATTCGATTTATGATTCATGATTCATGATTCGATTTATGATTCATGATTCATGATTCATGATTCAATTCATGATTCATGATTCATGATTCGATTCATGATTCATGATTCATTAATCAATTCATGATTTATGATTCAAGATTCATGATTCATGATTCACTTCATGATTCAATTCATGATTCGAATCCTGATTCAATTCATGATTCATGATTCGATTTATGATTCATGATTCATGATTCATGTCATGATTCATGATTTATGATTCATGATTCAATTCATGATTCATGATTCATGATTCAATTCTTGATTCATGTTTCATGATTCAATTCATTATTCATGATTCAATTCATGATTCATGATTCGATTCATGATTCTTGATTCATGATTCATGATTCGATTCATGATTCATGATTCATGATTCAATTCATGATTCATGATTAATGATTCATGATTCATGATTCAATTCATGATTCATGATTCATGATTCATGATTCATGATTCAATTCATAATTCATGATTCATGATTCATGATTCAATTCATGATTCAAGATTCGATTCATGATTCTTGATTCATGATTCGATTCATGATTCATGATTCATAATTCAATTCATGATTCATGATTCATGATTCATGATTCAATTTATGATTCAAGATTCATGATTAAATTCATGATTCATGATTCAATTCATGATTCATGATTCGATTCATGATTCAATTCATGATTCATGATTCATGATTCAATTTATGATTCATGATTCAATTCATGATTCATGATTCAATTCATGATTCGTGATACATGATTCAATTCATGATTCAATTCATGATTCATGATTCATGATTCAATTCATGATTCATGATTCAATTCATGATTCATGATTCGATTCATGATTCATGATTTATTAATCAATTCATGATTCATGATTCAAATTATGATTCATCATTCAATTCATGATTCATAATTCATGATTCCTGATTCAATTCATGATTCATGATTCAAGATTCATGATTCATGATTCAATTCATGATTCATGATTCAATTCATGATTCGTGATACATGATTCAATTCACGATTCAACTTATGATTCATGATTCATGATTCAATTCATGATTCATGATTCATGATTCATGATTCAATTCATGATTCATGATTCATGATTCAATTCATGATTCATGATTCAATTTATGATTCATGATTCAATTCATGATTCATGATTCAATTCACGATTCAATTTATGATTCATGATTCATGATTCAATTCATGATTCGATTCATGATTCATGATTCATGATTCAATTCATGATTCATGATTCATGAATCAATTCATGATTCATGATTTAATTCATGATTCATAATTCATGATTCATGATTCAATTCATGATTCATGATTCAAGATTCATGATTCATGATTCAATTCATCATACATGATTCAATTCATGATTCGAATCCTGATTCAATTTATGATTCATGATTCGATTTAAGATTCATGATTCATGTCATGATTCATGATTCATGATTCATGATTCAATACACGATTCATGATTCATGATTCAATTCATGATTCATGATTCATGATTCGATTCATGATTCATGATTCATGATTCAATTCATGATTCATGATTCATGATTCATGATTCAATTCATGATTCATGATTCATGATTTGATTCATGATTCATGATTTATGATTCAATTCATTATTCATGATTCATGATTCAATTCATTATTCATAATTCATGATTTATGATTTAATTCATGATTCATGATTCATGATTCATGATTCATGATTCAATTCATGATTCATTAATCATGATTCGATTCATGATTCATGATTCATGATTCAATTCATGATTCATGATTCATGATTCAATTCATGATTCATGATTCATTATTCATGATTCATGATTTAATTCATGATTCATGATTCAATTCATGATTCATGATTCATGATTTATGATTCAATTCATGATTCATGATTCATGAATCAATTCATGATTCATAATTCATGATTCATGATTCAATTCATGATTCATGATTCAATTCATGATTCATGATTCGATTCATGATTCATAATTCATGATTCATGATTCATGATTCATGAATCAATTCATGATTCATGATTCAATTCATGATTCATAATTCATGATTCATGATTCAATTCATGATTCATTATTCAAGATTCATGATTCATGATTCAATTCATCATACATGATTCAATTCATGATTCGAATCCTGATTTAATTTATGATTCATGATTCGATTTATGATTCATGATTCATGTCATGATTCATGATTCATGATTCATGATTCAATTCATGATTCATGATTCATGATTCAATTCATGATTCATGAATTATGATTCAATTCATGATTCATGATTCATGATTCAATTCATGATTCATGATTCATGATTCAATTCATGATTCATGATTCAATTTATGATTCATGATTCGATTTATGATTCATGATTCATGATTCAATTCATGATTCATGATTCATGATTCAATTCATGATTCATGATTCAATTCATGATTCATGATTCAATTCATGATTCATGATTCATGATTCATGATTCAATTCATAATTCATGATTCATGATTCATGATTCAATTCATGATTCAAGATTCGATTCATGATTCTTGATTCATGATTCGATTCATGATTCATGATTCATAATTCAATTCATGATTCATGATTCATGATTCATGATTCAATTCATGATTCAAGATTCATGATTCAATTCATGATTCATGATTCAATTCATGATTCATGATTCATGATTCGATTCATGATTCAATTCATGATTCATGATTCAATTTATGATTCATGATTCAATTCATGATTCATGATTCAATTCATGATTCGTGATACATGATTCAATTCATGATTCAATTCATGATTCATGGTTCATGATTCAATTCATGATTCAATTCATGATTCATGATTCGATTCATGATTCATGATTTATTAATCAATTCATGATTCATGATTCAAATTATGATTCATGATTCAATTCATGATTCATAATTCATGATTCCTGATTCAATTCATGATTCATGATTCAAGATTCATGATTCATGATTCAATTCATGATTCATGATTCAATTCATGATTCGTGATACATGATTCAATTCACGATTCAACTTATGATTCATGATTCATGATTCAATTCATGATTCATGATTCATGATTCATGATTCAATTCATGATTCATGATTCATGATTCAATTCATGATTCATGATTCAATTTATGATTCATGATTCAATTCATGATTCATGATTCAATTCACGATTCAATCTATGATTCATGATTCATGATTCAATTCATGATTCATGATTCGATTCATGATTCATGATTCATGATTCAATTCATGATTCATGATTCATGAATCAATTCATGATTCATGATTTAATTCATGATTCATAATTCATGATTCATGATTCAATTCATGATTCATGATTCAATTCATGATTCATGATTCAAGATTCATGATTCATGATTCAATTAATCATACATGATTCAATTCATGATTCGAATCCTGATTCAATTTATGATTCATGATTCGATTTAAGATTCATGATTCATGTCATGATTCATGATTCATGATTCATGATTCAATACACGATTCATGATTCATGATTCAATTCATGATTCATGATTCATGATTCGATTCATGATTCATGATTCATGATTCAATTCATGATTCATGATTCATGATTCATGATTCATGATTCAATTCATGATTCATGATTTGATTCATGATTCATGATTTATGATTCAATTCATTATTCATGATTCATGATTCAATTCATTATTCATAATTCATGATTTATGATTTAATTCATGATTCATGATTCATGATTCATGATTCATGATTCAATTCATGATTCATTAATCATGATTCGATTCATGATTCATGATTCAATTCATGATTCATGATTCATGATTCGATTCATGATTCATGATTCATGATTCAATTCATGATTCATGATTCATTATTCATGATTCATGATTTAATTCATGATTCATGATTCAATTCATGATTCATGATTCATGATTTATGATTCAATTCATGATTCATGATTCATGAATCAATTCATGATTCATAATTCATGATTCATGATTCAATTCATGATTCATGATTCAATTCATGATTCATGATTCGATTCATGATTCATAATTCATGATTCATGATTCATGATTCATGAATCAATTCATGATTCATGATTCAATTCATGATTCATAATTCATGATTCATGATTCAATTCATGATTCATTATTCAAGATTCATGATTCATGATTCAATTCATCATACATGATTCAATTCATGAGTCGAATCCTGATTTAATTTATGATTCATGATTCGATTTATGATTCATGATTCATGTCATGATTCATGATTCATGATTCATGATTCAATTCATGATTCATGATTCATGATTCAATTCATGATTCATGATTAAATTATGATTCATGATTCAATTTATGATTCATGATTCGATTTATGATTCATGATTCATGATTCAATTCATGATTCATGATTCATGATTCAATTCATGATTCATGATTCAATTCATGATTCATGATTCATGATTCAATTCATGATTCATGATTCATGATTCAATTCATGATTCATGATTCAATTCATGATTCATAATTCATGATTCATGATTCAATTCATGATTCATGATTCAATTCATGATTCGAATCCTGATTCAATTCATGATTCATGATTCATGTCATAATTCATGATTCATGATTCATGTTATGATTCATGATTCATGATTCATGATTCAATTCATGATTCATGATTCAATTTATGATTCATGATTCAATTCATGATTCATAATTCATGATTCATGATTCAATTCATGATTCATGATTCAAGATTCATGATTCAATTCATGATACATGATTCAATTCATGGTTCGAATCCTGATTCAATTCATGATTCATGATTCGATTTATGATTCATGATTCATGATTCGATTTATGATTCATGATTCATGATTCAATTCATGATTCATGATTCATGATTCAATTCATGATTCATGATTCAATTCATGATTCATGATTCGATTAATGATTCATGATTCATTAATCAATTCATGATTCATGATTCAAATTATGATTCATGATTCAATTCATGATTCAAGATTCGATTCATGATTCTTGATTCATGATTCGATTCATGATTCATGATTCATAATTCAATTCATGATTCATGATTCATGATTCATGATTCAATTCATGATTCAAGATTCATGATTCAATTCATGATTCATGATTCAATTCATGATTCATGATTCATGATTCGATTCATGATTCAATTCATGATTCATGATTCATGATTCAATTTATGATTCATGATTCAATTTATGATTCATGATTCAATTCATGATTCATGATGCAATTCATGATTCATGATTCGATTCATGATTCATGGTTCATTAATCAATTCATGATTCATTAATCAATTCATGATTCATGATTCAAATTATGATTCATGATTCAATTCATGATTCATAATTCATGATTCATGATTCAATTCATGATTCATGATTCATGATTCAATTCATGATTGATGATTCAATTCATGATTCATGATTCATGATTCAATTCATGATTCATGATTCAATTCATGATTCATGATTCATGATTCAATTCATGATTCATGATTCAATTCATGATTCATAATTCATGATTCATGATTCAATTGATGATTCATGATTCAATTCATGATTCATGATTCAATTCATGATTCGAATCCTGATTCAATTCATGATTCATGATTCATGTCATGATTCATGATTCATGATTCATGTCATGATTCATGATTCATGATTCATGATTCAATTCATGATTCATGATTCATGATTCAATTTATGATTCATGATTCAATTCATGATTCATAATTCATGATTCATGATTCATTTCATAATTCATGATTCAAGATTCATGATTCAATTCTTGATACATGATTCGATTTATGATTCATGATTCGATTTATGATTCATGATTCATGATTCGATTCATGATTCATGATTCATTAATCAATTCATGATTCATGATTCAAATTATGATTCATGATTCAATTCATGATTCATAATTCATGATTCCTGATTCAATTCATGATTTATGATTCAAGATTCATGATTCATGATTCACTTCATGATTCAATTCATGATTCGAATCCTGATTCAATTCATGATTCATGATTCGATTTATGATTCATGATTCATGATTCATGTCATGATTCATGATTTATGATTCATGATTCAATTCATGATTCATGATTCAATTCTTGATTCATGTTTCATGATTCAATTCATTATTCATGATTCAATTCATGATTCATGATTCGATTCATGATTCTTGATTCATGATTCATGATTCGATTCATAATTCATGATTCATGATTCAATTCATGATTCATGATTAATGATTCATGATTCATGATTCAATTCATGATTCATGATTCATGATTCATGATTCATGATTCAATTCATAATTCATGATTCATGATTCATGATTCAATTCATGATTCAAGATTCGATTCATGATTCTTGATTCATGATTTGATTCATGATTCAATTCATGATTCATGATTCATGATTCATGATTCAATTCATAATTCATGATTCATGATTCATGATTCAATTCATGATTCAAGATTCGATTCATGATTCATGATTCATGATTCGATTCATGATTCATGATTCATAATTCAATTCATGATTCATGATTCATGATTCAATTCATGATTCAAGATTCATGATTCAATTCATGATACATGATTCAATTCATGATTCATGATTCATGATTCGATTCATGATTCAATTCATGATTCATGATTCATGATTCAATTTATGATTCATGATTCAATTCATGATTCATGATTCAATTCATGATTCGTGATACATGATTCAATTCATGATTCAATTCATGATTCATGATTCATGATTCAATTCATGATTCATGATTCAATTCATGATTCATGATTTATTAATCAATTCATGATTCATGATTCAAATTATGATTCATGATTCAATTCATGATTCATAATTCATGATTCCTGATTCAATTCATGATTCATGATTCAAGATTCATGATTCATGATTCAATTCATGATTCATGATTCAATTCATGATTCAAATCCTGATTCAATTCATGATTCATGATGCGATTTATGATTCATGATTCATGTCATGATTCATGATTTATGATTCATGATTCAATTCATGATTCATGATTCATGATTCAATTCATGATTCATGTTTCATGATTCAATTCATGATTCATGATTCATGATTCATGATTCGATTCATGATTTATGATTCATAATTCAATTCATGATTCATGATTCATGATTCAATTCATTATTCATGATTCAATTCATGATTCATGATTCGATTCATGATTCTTGATTCATGATTCATGATTCGATTCATGATTCATGATTCATGATTCGATTCATGATTCATGATTCATGATTCAATTCATGATTCATGATTCATAATTCATGATTCATGATTCAATTCATGATTCATGATTCATGATTCATGATTCCATTCATAATTCATGATTCATGATTCATGATTCAATTCATGATTCAAGATTCGATTCATGATTGTTGATTCATGATTCATGATTCATAATTCAATTCATGATTCATGATTCATGATTCATGATTCAATTCATGATTCAAGATTCATGATTCGATTCATGGTTCATGATTCAATTCATGATTCATGATTCAATTCATGATTCAATTTATGATTCATGATTCAATTCATGATTCATGATTCAATTCATGATTCGTGATTCAAGATTCAATTCATGATTCAATTCATGATTCATGATTCATGATTCAATTCATTAATCATGATTCATGATTTATGATTCAATTCATGATTCAAGATTCATTAATCGATTCATGATTCATGATTCATGATTCGATTCATGATTCAATTCATGATTCATGATTCATGATTCAATTTATGATTCATGATTCAATTTATGATTCATGATTCAATTCATGATTCATGATTCATGATTCAATTCATGATTCATGATGCAATTCATGATTCATGATTCGATTCATGATTCATGGTTCATTAATCAATTCATGATTCATTAATCAATTCATGATTCATGATTCAAATTATGATTCATGATTCAATTCATGATTCATAATTCATGATTCATGATTCAATTCATGATTCATGATTCATGATTCAATTCATGATTGATGATTCAATTCATGATTCATGATTCATGATTCAATTCATGATTCATGATTCAATTCATGATTCATGATTCATGATTCAATTCATGATTCATGATTCAATTCATGATTCATAATTCATGATTCATGATTCAATTCATGATTCATGATTCAATTCATGATTCGAATCCTGATTCAATTCATGATTCATGATTCATGTCATGATTCATGATTCATGATTCATGTCATGATTCATGATTCATGATTCATGATTCAATTCATGATTCATGATTCATGATTCAATTTATGATTCATGATTCAATTCATGATTCATAATTCATGATTCATGATTCATTTCATAATTCATGATTCAAGATTCATGATTCAATTCTTGATACATGATTCGATTTATGATTCATGATTCATGATTCGATTTATGATTCATGATTCATGATTCGATTCATGATTCATGATTCATTAATCAATTCATGATTCATGATTCAAATTATGATTCATGATTCAATTCATGATTCATAATTCATGATTCCTGATTCAATTCATGATTTATGATTCAAGATTCATAATTCTTGATTCATGTTTCATGATTCAATTCATGATTCATGATTCATGATTCGATTCATGATTCATGATTCATAATTCAATTCATGATTCATGATTCATGATTCAATTCATTATTCATGATTCAATTCATGATTCATGATTCGATTCATGATTCTTGATTCATGATTCATGATTCGATTCATGATTCATGATTCATGATTCAATTCATGATTCATGATTCATGATTCATGATTCAATTCATGATTCATGATTCATGATTCATGATTCATGACTCAATTCATAATTCATGATTCATGATTCATGATTCATGATTCATAATTCAATTCATGATTCATGATTCATGATTCATGATTCAATTCATGATTCATGATTCATAATTCAATTCATGATTCATGATTCATGATTCATGATTCAATTCATGATTCAAGATTCATGATTCAATTCATGATTCATGATTCAATTCATGATTCATGATTCATGATTCGATTCATGATTCAATTCATGATTCATGATTCATGATTCAATTTATGATTCATGATTCAATTTATGATTCATGATTCAATTCATGATTCATGATTCATGATTCAATTCATGATTCATGATGCAATTCATGATTCATGATTCGATTCATGATTCATGGTTCATTAATCAATTCATGATTCATTAATCAATTCATGATTCATGATTCAAATTATGATTCATGATTCAATTCATGATTCATAATTCATGATTCATGATTCAATTCATGATTCATGATTCATGATTCAATTCATGATTGATGATTCAATTCATGATTCATGATTCATGATTCAATTCATGATTCATGATTCAATTCATGATTCATGATTCATGATTCAATTCATGATTCATGATTCAATTCATGATTCATAATTCATGATTCATGATTCAATTCATGATTCATGATTCAATTCATGATTCATGATTCAATTCATGATTCGAATCCTGATTCAATTCATGATTCATGATTCATGTCATGATTCATGATTCATGATTCATTTCATGATTCATGATTCATGATTCAATTCATGATTCATGATTCATGATTCAATTTATGATTCATGATTCAATTCATGATTCATAATTCATGATTCATGATTCATTTCATAATTCATGATTCAAGATTCATGATTCAATTCTTGATACATGATTCGATTTATGATTCATGATTCATGATTCGATTTATGATTCATGATTCATGATTCGATTCATGATTCATGATTCATTAATCAATTCATGATTCATGATTCAAATTATGATTCATGATTCAATTCATGATTCATAATTCATGATTCCTGATTCAATTCATGATTTATGATTCAAGATTCATGATTCATGATTCACTTCATGATTCAATTCATGATTCGAATCCTGATTCAATTCATGATTCATGATTCGATTTATGATTCATGATTCATGATTCATGTCATGATTCATGATTTATGATTCATGATTCAATTCATGATTCATGATTCAATTCTTGATTCATGTTTCATGATTCAATTCATTATTCATGATTCAATTCATGATTCATGATTCGATTCATGATTCTTGATTCATGATTCATGATTCGATTCATAATTCATGATTCATGATTCAATTCATGATTCATGATTAATGATTCATGATTCATGATTCAATTCATGATTCATGATTCATGATTCATGATTCAATTCATAATTCATGATTCATGATTCATGATTCAATTCATGATTCAAGATTCGATTCATGATTCTTGATTCATGATTTGATTCATGATTCAATTCATGATTCATGATTCATGATTCATGATTCATGATTCAATTCATAATTCATGATTCATGATTCATGATTCAATTCATGATTCAAGATTCGATTCATGATTCATGATTCATGATTCGATTCATGATTCATGATTCATAATTCAATTCATGATTCATGATTCATGATTCAATTCATGATTCAAGATTCATGATTCAATTCATGATACATGATTCAATTCATGATTCATGATTCATGATTCGATTCATGATTCAATTCATGATTCATGATTCATGATTCAATTTATGATTCATGATTCAATTCATGATTCATGATTCAATTCATGATTCGTGATACATGATTCAATTCATGATTCAATTCATGATTCATGATTCATGATTCAATTCATGATTCATGATTCAATTCATGATTCATGATTTATTAATCAATTCATGATTCATGATTCAAATTATGATTCATGATTCAATTCATGATTCATAATTCATGATTCCTGATTCAATTCATGATTCATGATTCAAGATTCATGATTCATGATTCAATTCATGATTCATGATTCAATTCATGATTCAAATCCTGATTCAATTCATGATTCATGATGCGATTTATGATTCATGATTCATGTCATGATTCATGATTTATGATTCATGATTCAATTCATGATTCATGATTCATGATTCAATTCATGATTCATGTTTCATGATTCAATTCATGATTCATGATTCATGATTCATGATTCGATTCATGATTTATGATTCATAATTCAATTCATGATTCATGATTCATGATTCAATTCATTATTCATGATTCAATTCATGATTCATGATTCGATTCATGATTCTTGATTCATGATTCGATTCATGATTCATGATTCATGATTCAATTCATGATTCATGATTCATAATTCATGATTCATGATTCAATTCATGATTCATGATTCATGATTCATGATTCAATTCATAATTCATGATTCATGATTCATGATTCAATTCATGATTCAAGATTCGATTCATGATTGTTGATTCATGATTCATGATTCATAATTCAATTCATGATTCATGATTCATGATTCATGATTCAATTCATGATTCAAGATTCATGATTCGATTCATGGTTCATGATTCAATTCATGATTCATGATTCAATTCATGATTCAATTTATGATTCATGATTCAATTCATGATTCATGATTCAATTCATGATTCGTGATTCAAGATTCAATTCATGATTCAATTCATGATTCATGATTCATGATTCAATTCATTAATCATGATTCATGATTTATGATTCAATTCATGATTCAAGATTCATTAATCGATTCATGATTCATGATTCAATTCATGATTCATGATTCATGATTCGATTCATGATTCAATTCATGATTCATGATTCATGATTCATGATTCAATTCATGATTCAAGATTCATGATTCGATTCATGATTCATGATTCATGATTCATGATTCAATTCATGATTCAAGATTCATGATTCGATTCATGATTCATTAATCATGATTCAATTCATGATTCATGATTCAATTCATGATTCATAATTCATGATTCATGATTCAATTTATGATTCATGATTCAATTCATGATTCATGATTCAATTCATGATTCGTGATTCATGATTCAATTCATGATTCAATTCATGATTCATGATTCATGATTCATGATTCAATTCATGATTCAAGATTCATGATTCGATTCATGATTCATGATTCATGATTCATGATTCAATTCATGATTCAAGATTCATGATTCGATTCATGATTCATTAATCATGATTCAATTCATGATTCATGATTCAATTCATGATTCATAATTCATGATTCATGATTCAATTCATGATTCATGATTCAATTCATGATTCGAATCCTGATTCAATTCATTATTCATGATTTAATTCATGATTCAAGATTCGATTCATGATTCTTGATTCATGATTCATGATTCGATTCATGATTCATGATTCGATTCATGATTCATGATTTATGATTCATGATTCAATTCATGATTCATGATACATGATTCATGATTCAATTCATAATTCATGATTCATGATTCATGATTCAATTCATGATTCAAGATTCGATTCATGATTCTTGATTCATGATTCATGATTCGATTCATGATTCATGATTCATAATTCAATTCATGATTCATGATTCATGATTCATGATTCAATTCATGATTCAAGATTCATGATTCAAATCATGATTCATGATACAATTCATGATTCATGATTCAATTCATGATTCATGATTCATGATTCAATTTATGATTCATGATTCAATTCATGATTCATGATTCAATTCATGATTCGTGATTCAAGATTCAATTCATGATTCAATTCATGATTCATGATTCATGATTCAATTCATGATTCATGATTCATGATTCATGATTCAATTCATGATTCAAGATTCATGATTCGACTCATGATTCATGATTCAATTCATGATTCATGATTCATGATTCGATTCATGATTCAATTCATGATTCATGATTCATGATTCAATTTATGATTCATGATTCAATTCATGATTCATGATTCAATTCATGATTCGTGATTCATGATTCAATTCATGATTCAATTCATGATTCATGATTCATGATTCAATTCATGATTCATGATTCATGATTCAATTCATGATTCATGATTCATGATTCATGATTCATGATTCAATTCATGATTCATGATTCATGATTCAATTCATGATTCATAATTCATGATTCATGATTCAATTCATGATTCATGATTCAATTCATGATTCATGAATCAATTCATGATTCATGATTCAATTCATGATTCATGATTCAATTCATGATTCATGATTCGATTCATGATTCATAATTCATGATTCATGATTCAATTCATGATTCATGATTCAATTCATGATTCATGATTCAATTCATGATACATGATTCAATTCATGATTCATAATTCATGATTCATGATTCAATTCATGATTCATGATTCAATTCATGATTCATGAATCAATTCATGATTCATGATTCAATTCATGATTCATGATTCGATTCATGATTCAATTCATGATTCATGATTCATGATTCAATTTATGATTCATGATTCAATTCATGATTCATGATTCAATTCATGATTCGTGATTCATGATTCAACTCATGATTCAATTCATGATTCATGATTCATGATTCATGATTCAATTCATGATTCATGATTCATGATTCAATTCATGATTCATGATTCATGATTCATGATTCATGAATCAATTCATGATTCATGATTCATGATTCAATTCATGATTCATAATTCATGATTCATGATTCAATTCATGATTCATGATTCAATTCATGATTCATGATTCAATTCATGATTCATGATTCGATTCATGATTCAATTCATGATTCATGATTCATGATTCAATTTATGATTCATGATTCAATTCATGATTCATGATTCAATTCATGATTCGTGATTCATAATTCAATTCATGATTCAATTCATGATTCATGATTCAACTCATGATTCATGATTCGATTCATGATTCAATTCATGATTCATGATTCATGATTCAATTCATGATTCATGATTCATGATTCAATTCATGATTCATAATTCATGATTCATGATTCAAATCATGATTCATGATTCAATTCATGATACATGATTCAATTCATGATTCATAATTCATGATTCAATTCATGATTCATGATTCAATTCATGATTCGAATCCTGATTAATTTCATGATTCATGATTCGATTTATGATTCAAGATTCATGATTCAATTCATGATTCATGATTCAAGATTCATGATTCATGATTCATGTTTCATGATTTAATTCATGATTCATGAATCATGATTCATGATTCAATTTATGATTCAAGATTCGATTCATGATTCTTGATACATGATTCATGATTCGATTCATGATTCATGATTCATAATTCAATTCATGATTCATGATTCATGATTCATGATTCAATTCATGATTCAAGATTCATGATTCGATTCATGATTCATGATTCAATTCATGATTCATGATTCATGATTTGATTCATGATTCAATTCATGATTCATGATTCATGATTTAATTTATGATTCATGATTCAATTCATGATTCATGATTCATGATTCAATTCATGATTCAATTCATGATTCATGATTCATGATTCAATTCATGATTCATAATTCATGATTCAATTCATGATTCATAATTCATGATTTATGATTTGGTTGATGATTCATGATTCATGATTCAATTCATGATTCATGATTCATGATTCGATTCATGATTCATGATTCATGATTCATGATTCAATTCATGATTCATGATTCAATTCATGATTCATGATTCATGATTCATGATTTGATTCATGATTCAATTCATGATTCATGAATTATGATTTAATTTATGATTCATGATTCAATTCATGATTTATGATTCATGATTCAATTCATGATTCAATTCATGATTCATGATTCATGATTCAATTCATGATTCATAATTCATGATTCATGAATCAATTCATGATTCATAATTCATGATTTATGATTTGGTTGATGATTCATGATTCATGATTCATGATTCATGATTCAATTCATGATTCATGATTCAATTCATGATTCATGATTCATGATTTGATTCATGATTCATGGTTTATGATTCAATTCATGATTCATGATTCATGATTCAATTCATTATTCATAATTCATGATTCATGATTCAATTCATGATTCATGATTCATGATTCATGATTCATGATTCAATTCATGATTCATGATTCATGATTCAATTCATGATTCATGATTCATGATTCATGATTCAATTCATGATTCATGATTCATTATTTATGATTCATGATTAAATTCATGATTCATGATTCAATTCATGATTCATGATTCATGATTCAATTCATGATTCATGATTTAATTCATGATTCATAATTCATGATTCATGATTCAATTCATGATTCACGATTCAAGATTCATGATTCATGATTCAATTCATCATACATGATTCAATTCATGATTCGAATCCTGATTCAATTTATGATTCATGATTCGATTTATGATTCATGATTCATGTCATGATTCATGATTCATGATTCATGATTCAATTCACGATTCATGATTCATGATTCAATTCATGATTCATGATTCGATTCATGATTCTTGATTCATGATTCATGATTCCATTCATGATTCATGCTTCAATTCATGATTCATGATTCGATTTATGATTCATGATTCATGATTCATGTCATGATTCATGATTCATGATTCATTAATCAATTCATGATTCATGATTCAATTCATGATACATGATTCAATTCATGATTCATAATTCATGATTCATGATTCAATTCATGATTCATGTTTCAAGATTCATGATTCATGATTCAATTCATGATTTGAATCCTGATTCATTTCATGATTCATGATTCGATTTATGATTCATGATTCATGATTCTTGTCATGATTCATGATTCAAGATTCATGATTCAATTCATGATTCATGATTCATGATTCAATTCATGATTCATGTTTCATGATTTAATTCATGATTCATGATTCGATTAATGATTCATGATTCATAATTCAATTCATGATTCATGATTCATGATTCAATTCATGATTCATGATTCAATTCATGATTCATGATTCAATTCATGATTCATGATTCATGATTTGATTCATGATTCAATTCATGATTCATGATTCATGATTTAATTTATGATTCATGATTCAATTCATGATTCATGATTCATGATTCAATTCATGATTCAATTCATGATTCATGATTCATGATTCAATTCATGATTTATAATTCATGATTCAATTCATGATTCATGATTCATGATTCGATTCATGATTCATGATTCATGATTCAATTCATGATTCATGATTCATGATTCATGATTCAATTCATGATTCATGATTCAATTCATGATTCATGATTCATGATTCATGATTTGATTCATGATTCAATTCATGATTCATGATTCATGATTTAATTTATGATTCATGATTCAATTCATGATTCATGATTCATGATTCAATTCATGATTCAATTCATGATTCATGATTCATGATTCAATTCATGATTCATAATTCATGATTCATGAATCAATTCATGATTCATAATTCATGATTTATGATATGGTTGATGATTCATGATTCATGATTCAATTCATGATTCATGATTCATGATTCAATTCATGATTCATGATTCATGATTCAATTCATGATTCATGATTCATGATTTGATTCATGATTCAGGATACATGATTCATGATTCAATTCATGATTCATGATTCAATTCATGATTCATGATTCATGATTTGATTCATGATGCATGATTTATGATTCAATTCATGATTCATGATTCATGATTCAATTCATTATTCATAATTCATGATTCATGATTCAATTCATGATTCATGATTCATGATTCATGATTCATGATTCAATTCATGATTCATGATTCATGATTCAATTCATGATTCATGATTCATGATTCGATTCATGATTCATGATTCATGATTCATGATTCATTATTTATGATTCATGATTAAATTCATGATTCATGATTCAATTCATGATTCATGATTCATGATTCGATTCATGATTCATGATTCAATTCATGATTCATGATTCATGATTCAATTCATGATTCATGATTTAATTCATGATTCATAATTCATGATTCATGATTCAATTCATGATTCATGATTCAAGATTCATGATTCATGATTCAATTCATCATACATGATTCAATTCATGATTCGAATCCTGATTCAATTTATGATTCATGATTCGATTTATGATTCATGATTCATGTCATGATTCATTATTCATGATTCATGATTCAATTCACGATTCATGATTCATGATTCAATTCATGATTCATGATTCGATTCATGATTCTTGATTCATGATTCATGATTCCATTCATGATTCATGATTCATGCTTCAATTCATGATTCATGATTCATGATTTAATTTATGATTCATGATTCAATTCATGATTCATGATTCATGATTCAATTCATGATTCAATTCATGATTCATGATTCATGATTCAATTCATGATTCATAATTCATGATTCATGAATCAATTCATGATTCATAATTCATGATTTATGATATGGTTGATGATTCATGATTCATGATTCAATTCATGATTCATGATTCATGATTCAATTCATGATTCATGATTCATGATTCAATTCATGATTCATGATTCATGATTTGATTCATGATTCATGATACATGATTCATGATTCAATTCATGATTCATGATTCAATTCATGATTCATGATTCATGATTTGATTCATGATTCATGATTTATGATTCAATTCATGATTCATGATTCATGATTCAATTCATTATTCATAATTCATGATTCATGATTCAATTCATGATTCATGATTCATGATTCATGATTCATGATTCAATTCATGATTCATGATTCATGATTCAATTCATGATTCATGATTCATGATTCGATTCATGATTCATGATTCATGATTCATGATTCATTATTTATGATTCATGATTAAATTCATGATTCATGATTCAATTCATGATTCATGATTCATGATTCGATTCATGATTCATGATTCAATTCATGATTCATGATTCATGATTCAATTCATGATTCATGATTTAATTCATGATTCATAATTCATGATTCATGATTCAATTCATGATTCATGATTCAAGATTCATGATTCATGATTCAATTCATCATACATGATTCAATTCATGATTCGAATCCTGATTCAATTTATGATTCATGATTCGATTTATGATTCATGATTCATGTCATGATTCATTATTCATGATTCATGATTCAATTCACGATTCATGATTCATGATTCAATTCATGATTCATGATTCGATTCATGATTCTTGATTCATGATTCATGATTCCATTCATGATTCATGATTCATGCTTCAATTCATGATTCATGATTCGATTTATGATTCATGATTCATGATTCATGTCATGATTCATGATTCATGATTCATTAATCAATTCATGATTCATGATTCAATTAATGATACATGATTCAATTCATGATTCATAATTCATGATTCAATTCATGATTCATGATTCAAGATTCATGATTCATGATTCAATTCATGATTTGAATCCTGATTCATTTCATGATTCATGATTCGATTTATGATTCATGATTCTTGTCATGATTCATGATTCAAGATTCATGATTCGATTAATGATTCATGATTCATGATTCAATTCATGATTCATGTTTCATGATTTAATTCATGATTCATGATTCGATTAATGATTCATGATTCATAATTCAATTCATGATTTATGATTCATGATTCAATTCATTATTCATGATTCAATTCATGATTCATGATTCATTATTCATTATTCATGATTCATGATTAAATTCATGATTCATGATTAAATTCATTATTCATGATTCCATTCATGATTCATGATTCATGATTCAATTCATGATTCATGATTTATGATTCATGATTCATGATTCAATTCATAATCCATGATTCATGATTCATGATTCAATTTATGATTCAAGATTCGATTCATGATTCTTGATACATGATTCATGATTCGATTCATGATTCAATATTCATAATTCAATTCATGATTCATGATTCATAATTCAATTCATGATTCATGATTCATGATTCATGATTCAATTCATGATTCAAGATTCATGATTCGATTCATGATTCATGATTCAATTCATGATTCATGATTCATGATTTGATTCATGATTCAATTCATTAATCATGATTCATGATTCAATTTATGATTCATGATTCAATTCATGATTCATGATTCATGATTCAATTCATGATTCAAATCATGATTCATGATTCATGATTCAATTCATGATTCATAATTCATGATTCATGAATCAATTCATGATTCATAATTCATGATTTATGATTTGGTTCATGATTCATGATTCATGATTCAATTCACGATTCATGATTCATGATTCAATTCATGATTCATGATTCATGATTCATGATTCATGATTTAATTCATGATTCATGATTTAATTCATGATTCATGATTCAATTCATGATTCATGATTCATGATTTTATTCATGATTCATGATTTATGATTCAATTCATGATTCATGATTCATGATTCAATTCATTATTCATAATTCATGATTCGATGCATGATTCATGATTCATGATTCAATTCATGATTCATGATTCATGATTCGATTCATGATTCATGATTCATGATTCAATTCATGATTCATGATTCATGATTCATTATTCATGATTCATGATTAAATTCATGATTCATGATTCAATTCATGATTCATGATTCATGATTCGATTCATGATTCATGATTTATGATTCAATTGATGATTCATGATTCATGAATCAATTCATGATTCATAATTCATGATTCATGATTCAATTCATGATTCATGATTCATGATTCATGATTCATGATTCAATTCATGATTCATGATTCATGATTCAATTCACGATTCAATTTATGATTCATGATTCATGATTCAATTCATGATTCATGATTCATGATTCAATTCATGATTCATGATTCAATTTATGATTCATGATTCAATTCATGATTCATGATTCAATTCACGATTCAATTTATGATTCATGATTCATGATTCAATTCATGATTCATGATTCGATTCATGATTCATGATTCATGATTCAATTCATGATTCATGATTCATGAATCAATTCATGATTCATGATTTAATTCATGATTCATAATTCATGATTCATGATTCAATTCATGATTCATGATTCAAGATTCATGATTCATGATTCAATTCATCATACATGATTCAATTCATTTGAATCCTGATTCAATTTATGATTCATGATTCGATTTATGATTCATGATTCATGTCATGATTCATGATTCATGATTCATGATTCAATTCACGATTCATGATTCATGATTCAATTCATGATTCATGATTCATGATTCGATTCATGATTCATGATTCATGATTCAATTCATGATTCATGTCATGATTCATGATTCATGATTCATGATTCAATTCACGATTCATGATTCATGATTCAATTCATGATTCATGATTCATGATTCGATTCATGATTCATGATTCATGATTCGATTCATGATTCATGATTCATGATTCAATTCATGATTCATGATTCATGATTTGATTCATGATTCATGATTTATGATTCAATTCATGATTCATGATTCAATTCATTATTCATAATTCATGATTTATGATTCAATTCATGATTCATGATTCATGATTCATGATTCGATTCATGATTCATGATTCGATTCATGATTCATGATTCATGATTCATGATTCAATTCATGATTCATGATTCATGATTCGATTCATGATTCATGATTCATGATTCGATTCATGATTCATGATTCATGATTCAATTCATGATTCATGATTCAATACAAGATTCAATTTATAATTCATGATTCATGATTCAATTCATGATTCATGATTCAATTCATGATTCATGATTCATGATTCAATTCATGATTCATGATTCCTGATTCATGAATCCATTCATGATTCATGATTCAATTCATGATTCATAATTCATGATTCATGATTCAATTCATCATACATGATTCAATTCATGATTCGAATCCTGATTCAATTTATGATTCATGATTCGATTTATGATTCATGATTCATGATTCAATTCATGATTCATGATTCATGATTCAATTCATGATTCATGATTCATGATTCGATTTATGATTCATGATTCAATTTATGATTCATGATTCGATTTATGATTCATGATTCAATTCATGATTCATGATTCATGATTCAATTCATGATTCATGATTCATGATTCAATTCATGATTCATGATTCAATTCATGATTCATGATTCAATTTATGATTCATGATTCGATTTATGATTCATGATTCATGATTCAATTCATGATTCATGATTCAATTCATGATTCATGATTCATGATTCAATTCATGATTCATGATTCAATTCATGATTCATGATTCATGATTCAATTCATGATTCACGATTCATGATTTAATTCATGATTCATGATTCAATTCATGATTCATAATTCATGATTCATGATTCAATTCATAATTCATGATTCAATTCATGATTCATGATTTAATTCATGATTCGAATCCTGATTCAATTCATGATTCATGATTCATGTCATGATTCATGATTCATGATTCATGTCATGATTCATGATTCATGATTCATGATTCAATTCATGATTCATGATTCATGATTCAATTTATGATTCATGATTCAATTCATGATTCATAATTCATGATTCATGATTCAATTCATAATTCATGATTCAAGATTCATGATTCAATTATTGATACATGATTCAATTCATGATTCATAATTCATGATTCATGATTCAATTCATGATTCATGATTCAAGATTCATGATTCAAATAATGATACATTATTCAATTCATGGTTCGAATCCTGATTCAATTCATGATTCATAATTCGATTTATGATTCATGATTCATGTTCCGATTTATGATTCATGATTCATGATTCATGATTCAATTCATGATTCATGATTCATGATTCAATTCATGATTCATGATTCAATTCATGATTCATGATTCGATTCATGATTCATGATTCATTAATCAATTCATGATTCATGATTCAAATTATGATTCATGATTCAATTTATGATTCATAATTCCTGATTCAATTCATGATTTATGATTCAAGATTCATGATTCATGATTCAATTCATGATTCGAATCCTGATTCAATTCATGATTCATGATTCGATTTATGATTCATGATTCATGATTCATGTCATGATTCATGATTTATGATTCATGATTCAATTCATGATTCATGATTCATGATTCAATTCTTGATTCATGTTTCATGATTCAATTCATGATTCATGATCCATAATTCATGATTCGATTCATGATTCATGATTCATAATTCAATTCATGATTCATGATTCTTGATTCAATTCATGATTCATGATTCAATTCATGATTCATGATTCGATTCATGATTCATGATTCATTAATCAATTCATGATTCATGATTCAAATTATGATTCATGATTCAATTCATGATTCATAATTCATGATTCATGATTCAATTCATGATTCATGATTCATGATTCAATTCATGATTCATGATTCAATTCATGATTCATGATTCAATTCATGATTCATGATTCAATTCATGATTCATGATTCATGATTCAATTCATGATTCATGATTCAATTCATGATTCATAATTCATGATTCATGATTCAATTCATGATTCATGATTCAATTCATGATTTATGATTCAATTCATGATTTGAATCCTGATTCAATTCATGATTCATGATTCATGTCATGATTCATGATTCATGATTCATGTCATGATTCATGATTCATGATTCATGATTCATGATTCAATTCATGATTCATGATTCATGATTCAATTCTGAAGTACAGTATATGACACATCCCATTTTACATAACAAGTCTCTCCCTAGCAAGTTAGTAGGAGCCGCTGCAGCCAAGAGAAACGAATGCTTAGTATGCAGAGGCCCGATAGTAACTTCGGCGGGTTTAGTTAGAGGATAATGTAACACTTTTCCCGTCACCCCCATAGCTGGAATAGTTTTGCTTGTCACCTGTAGATTGAAAGGAGAGGTTATCACAGATCGGGCCGCCCCTGTTTCTACAAGAAAAGTTTGTTTCCTGCCAGCTATGTCAACTATCATTGTTGGTTCTTCACTCTGACTCTCAGTTAACCTCACTGGCTGTAGACTACAGGTATGACCTGACCCCTAGCGCTGACTATTGATTTCCCGCGCAACATTTGCTGCCGTAATATGCGCGGGTAGATGTGTGTCTTCTAGTCTATGTGAATCCTTTCTTGGAGGATATCTATGTGACCCACCCCTATGTGTATTGAGTCTTTCTTTATTACAATCTCTCCTGTAATGTCCTTCCTCGTTACAGTTGAAACACCTGATCACTTTAGGTTTCCTGTTATATGGGTTGTATGCTGGTGGTCGTGTGTGCACCCCTTCTAGAGCCTGTATACTTACCGTCATTAACCTATCACTTTTCTCTTCCCTTTTTCTAAAAAGGTTCTTGTCATGCTCCACAGCAGACTCCCTAAGGAAGTCTACCGTGACGCCTCTCCAATTAGGTAATGTGGTTTGTACTCTCGTCTTTAAATTTTCCCTAAGGCCATCCATCAGTACCCCTACAGCTACCTCTCTGTGATGTGGATCTTCACTTATGTTGGATATCCCAGTAAATCGTGCAATCGCTGTTATAGCTCTAGCAAAGTAATCTGAGGCAGTTTCACTATCCTTTTGTTTAATGGTGAAAATCTTACTCCAATTTACTACTACTGGAAAACAGATGGCTAAGTGTTTGACAATTTGTTCTATATTCCGTTGGTTAATCTCATCAGTCAGGATGTCATCTTCCTCCAACAAACAATCTCCAATAAATTTTTGTATGTTAGTATTGGGAGGAAGACACGCCCTCAACACTACCCGCCAATCCTTACTGGTTGGTTCGTGAGCATTCCCTAAGTCTTTAACAAATTTCTGACATTTAGCTAACTCTTTTCTAGGATCTGGGAATTCAGTCATAATGGAACGTAATTCTGATCTAGTCCAGGGACAATGCATTGTAACATTTCTTAAAGGAACTACACCATCCTTATCCGGTTTCCCATTGGGAACTGATATTGTGCGGACCGGGAACACACCCTCTGGTACACTAACTTCAGGGGACGCTACAGGATTTACAGGCCCTAGATTTAAGAAACACTTTCACTCCTAGTGATCACGCTACTCTCACCTATCTCAGCCATTTTCTCATACTTGCGCTGAGCCTCTAGTACATTAACAGCATGGGCAATGGCCGAAATCACAGTGGGTTCATCTTCATTTTCAGATACACTTGATTGAAACTGATTTAAAACAGGGTACAACTTAGTAATTTTTCTATTTTCAGTTTTAACAACGGCTGTACTTACCCCTCCCGCCACATAAGGTGGCGGGGGCGCGCTTGCGCTGAGTTCGCCACGCTTCTCAATGGTTACATTCGCCTCGCGCGCGCTCTTCGCCACGCCTATTTCCGGTTTGCATTCGCTGCTCTGCCACGTGTTACCTTCCATTTGCCACAATTTTAAACAATCATTATGTCTATTTCTCTTTTTCGTTGACTTGATTAACCATATTTTATCTTTTACAGTATTCAGTACCTCTGCATTAAAACTCCCTATTGTTGGGAAAGGCCTATCACAAGCTTTGGTCATCCCGACCCACGTGTCACAATACACAGTTGCATACGCACCATATTTCTTACACATGAGAAACCTCGCTGAACCAATAGGGCCTTCCTTAGGCAGTACACTGACCATCTCTAGCGTATGCTTAGCACCCATGTTGAACAATATACCTTCTACCCGGAACACAGACACACCGCAATGCTCTGTTCTTTCCACTCAATAATTTCAACTCTGTTGCTATACTCACCGCTAGAGATCTATAATGCTCGGTGAACGTATTTCCTTTAGCCGCGTTCACTCGCTTTTCTCGCACCAGGCGAGGATCCCTAATACAGAAATATCACTGTGGGCCCCAAGGGCTATCAGCTCCTCGATACCCTGGCTCAACCACAAAAATCTGCTGAGTTTATTATCGCTGGGAGCGCAAGTTGATACAATCAACCTGCCTTTCCAGTATAATTCCTCCTAGCTGCTTCACCAATTCGCACTAACGGTGCGATTGGATCGCACTGCCTACCAATACTAATTATTAGCAAACCTTGCGATCTATTGGTAGTGCTTTGCGAAAAACACGTTTTCGTATTCGGTATACCTGCCCTGTATACCGTCCTTCAGTTGGGCAATCCGCCTCGTCAGACAGCAACTGAGAACCAATGAATAATGAACAGTGTATCTACGTTACAACATCACACACTATACACCTTTTCTGCGCAGAAAATCAAAAGTTCCCAACAATAGTAATAATGTCTCAGAGGCTTTCACAAGTAATTATACTATGCATGTATAATAACTATCAAAACGATTGTTTAACCACGTGGCAAATCTACCGGAAGTTCACGTACGCACAGCAGGAAATACACATACGCTAAGCAATGCAATACAGTTAAAACGCACAATGACAGTAAAAAGAAACAATTTTCTCTTTTGTCCCTAGGTTCTAGTTAGCGTGCCCTAGATAATGCAAAACGGACATTCGGTTTCACAACACAGAGTAAAATTCAGGTTTTGAACACCATGCGTTCTTACCGGTTTATGACGCGTCTCCACCCTTTGTTGAGGAACCGAAATCCGTTGGTCTTGCGTATCATCGGCAACGAAACCTCCAAAGCTCACGAGCCCCCAAATTGTTATGTGCGTATTGTCGCTAACCAATAACGATTGTCGAACCTCGAGTTGTGTTTCCAAAGCACAGAGATTTATTCGCAAATAATAGAATATATATATATGCTCAAGCGAAGTAATAGTAAATACAGCCGTTACTTATCGCAGGCGCTCTGGATCCAGTGCAGTCATTCAATCCTGAAGTCTGGGGACAAGATGTCTCCACTCTGGATCACAAGCTGCTGCTTATATACACAATCACATACAGTAATACAATGAAGATGGAATAGCTTGCATCTATTGGTCCAGGTCTCAGGAAGGTCCAAGGGGTCGTCATCATTGGCCAGTTCATACAAAGGAATCCAAAGGAGGGGGTCATCTCAGCAGGGGGTATGCTCTGCTCTTCCCGCCAAGATTCCTTAGTCTTAAGTAGTTCATAATTCCCTATCATTCATAACTTGTGTATGCACTCTGCGATTCCCTCGCAGAGTGAACCAAACAGTAGGATATGTAACGAGGTTCATTATGATACCACTCATGATGTTATTCCTTCAACCCGTTCCGTGTATTTCATTAATATGCATGTAACTCTAATATAACATATAAATACTACTATATTTCGACATAACAGATTATGTGTTGCAACTACCATTAATGTGTACTATTTTATAAGTATGCGTGTTTGTGCGAATGTATGATAAAAGACCAATTACTGTTGCTGCCACGTGTAGAGGATGCGTACGCCCTTGTACGTCGTAGCGTACCGTACGCATCTTTTCAGACAAAGACAACCAAGTTTGCTAGACTTTAATTGAAATGACTTTATCCAATTTGCTGACTTCGACACTATGTAATCAATAAATGACATGCTACACATAGCAGAATATACCTCACACAGGAATGTGTCTTATACACAAAAACTCATTGCAGCCAAAGCTTGCACAATTCTTCAAAAACCAGGAACGCAGTGATCTATCTCTCTCACAATCCAACCAAAATCAGAGCAACCCATTGACCCCTGAACCTGGCTCTGAGGAGGATCTTATGGGAAACATGAAGATTCTTGTGATCACTCATATTTTGGAAAGAATAACCACTTTTCAACTAGAACTTCCCTCTGCCATAGCAGATTTTAAAACACCAAGCTGACAGTCATTGGCAAGTGGATATATGCCCTCAAAGCCAATGTATACAAAATATACAGTTTCAAGATGAAAACCTAACTTCACTGCATTCTGAAACAGCTTGGGTTAAAGATGTTAAGCTGGAAGACATAGAAAATAAGGAATACGAAATGTCCGAATCAAGCATGCACCGCAACGCATTGACATATCATCATTCCTAATGTCTCTAATTGGCTCCTTCCAGGTACTGCTAATGAATATTTGTTGCTGGACAGGGCCCATAAACCAAAAGTTCCAGCAGATCAACCTTAAAGAGATATGATTGTATGCTTCCACTACTATGTCACAAAGCAAAAATCTATGGCTGCTACCTGTAACACCCATCTGATCCCTTTGAAAATGATTAATTTGCACATTTTTAATTACCTGGCTCCCTTCACAAAAAGAAGAGACATGCTTCCTATTACGAAATCTCTATAAAACCACAAAATCAAGTATTCTTGGGGTTTCCCGTTCCAACTTCAAGTTTCTAACGGTGGCATAATACTGTCTCTAAAAACTTTTAACAAAGATCAAAATATGTCTTTATGTCTTGATCTTTGTGATCCACCTCAACCAGCATCCCCAAATGACCGAGACCGTCTCTCCCAAAAACAAGGTTCACACCCAAAATTGGCAAACTGGAAGAGGGTCCATTAATGTATAAGTGAAAGTACCAACATCCGTCTACAATGAGAACTCTCTCAGACTCTATATCATGAGCTTAGTGAATAACACCCTCATTTTGTGTCTACAATGTTCTTTCATTTTATTAAGCTTTAATCTAAGATTATATTATTTATTTTACTATCAGAGTAAATCTTTGTTAACTAGGTTACTTCAGACTTGAATCTTTTAAATATGTTTAAACCCACACTGAAAATACTACCCCTAGGAATGATTCCGGAACTTTTTACTAGACTTAAACCTTATGCTTCCCTTTTGGGCTCTAGAATTACTTGCCTCGCATCCCTGTACTCTCTTGTGAACCCTGTTGTTTTGTACTCCTGTTTTGTGGTATAACAAACCTGTAAAACTACAATCCTTTGTACAAAGTTTTTTGCTTTTTATTTGTACAATTGTTTTTGGTTGTAACATTTTTTTTTTTTTTCAATAAAAAAAAAAAGCAAAGTAATATCGTCCTCTTGCAGGAGGTTTTCCATGACCAACACCCATCACTGACAGCTAAGTAATTTACACAACCTTTCTTTGCCTTGACCAAGAGTAAGCTAAGAGCCTTCACAAGCATTTAAAATACGGGCTAGGCTGTTTGAGATTTTAAGAATCATCCATTCTACCTCTCATCTCATTGCATTTAAATGCACTTCTCTCCCAGCATTAAATCTGGGAAGACATTGAGTCATATGTAAACATGATATTGATTTCAACCATTCTGTGGCTGCCCATACATCTAAGACCCTTTTCTTTATATTTACATTTTTACATATATAGCCTGATATGGTCCCATAACTTACTTCCCACCACTGCAAAATTCTGCCCTTAGTGGAACAATCCTTAGTTCCATCCAGGTAAAAGTCCAATATCTTTCTCATCCTGGGTCAATAAGATGATTTCTAAATAATCTGACTATCCTGGGTTACTTGCCTGACATTCCTGAACTCCAATCTACATTCCAGCTTTCCAAACTGTTAATAAACACTTAAACCAATGTCTTTAAATTTGAGACTTCTAAGAGTGTTTTGCTAATCGCATCTGCACACACTCCACTCTTGAATCCTTGTGTCTTTTTAACTCCCCCTCAAGAGGATTTATCTCACCACTTTACATCTACCTGATAAAGACCCGATACCGGATGAACACTTGTAAAATATAAAACTGGAGCTTGATGGAGGGGCTGCCTCTTGATCTCAGTGATTGGACCATAGTCAGACAAAAATTGGTGAAAAGCTCTCTCTGTGTGCGCATCATGTATATAAATTGTGCTACAAGTGGTATATGATTACCTCCAGAATCCATTTATTCTCTCTATCTTCCTCTAAGCTATGTTGGAGATAATAGGCATAAACAATCGTGAGATACCCCGGTGCGACAAGGGGGAGAGAGAGGGGAAAAGAGAGGGAAAAGAAACGCCAAAAAATAATACATGAAGGACAAAATAATATTAAACCAAGTAAACCAGCCGGCGTACTTGTATTTATTACAGGTATAATACCTGAATAGCTCAATCAGCAGAAGATAAATTGTGTAGATGTAGACAGATAGGATTGAACCGAATCTGGGCACAGTCTTTAAGCCTAATGCCTTGTGTAGGCAGTGGTTGGCTCCTAATGTTCAAGCCAGCCGGCTCGGTCCCTAAATGGATATGAACAGTTAGGAGTGGTTACTAATTGTAACCCTACAGGAAACAGTATGTCAAATAATGGGGGACATAGTACCTGAATGTCCGTGTGCAAGATTTGTACTTGTAAGCCAAGATGTACGGTAAAAACAATCCTGGAGCAAGTGGTAACAGAGAAATAGAAGTGTACAGTCCTGTAAGGTAGCTCGAACTTAGGGATCAAATGTCTTGTTTCCAGAAGTATGTAAAACCGAAAGGGTCTGTAAAGTGCTTGTATGGGCTGAATGTCCGTGAACCGGACTGGCAGAAAATGTAATAAACCCGTAACCCGGTGTCCGGAAATGCCGCTAGAAAGTATATGGTGAGAGACGAGGGCAGTGCACTTACCCTATCCGAGAGACCATCCTCTGAGTGTCCTGTTTCTTTGCTTGTCCTCCTGATCCGTACCTCGCGCAAGGCGATCCCACCGGAAGTGTGGGGAATTGGAAGGCCGGCTTGTAGCGCATGCGCACTGGAGGAAACGGTAACAGAGCACCGCAGAGTTGAAAAGTTTGCCTTTACAAGCACATATGCGCGTACCAGATATGGATTATAATCCGCCTATCTGTATATTGTGTATATATACAGTATCTGTATATATCTCCACTGTGGAGCTATCTGGATGACCAAGAAGTAGTATTCATAGACAAGTTGCTACATATTATTATCTGAGACCACGTGTCGACTATGATGGATGCTATATACAACTTAATATGCAGATAGGCGTATTATCATATATATCTGGTACGCGCATATATGTTTGCACGCCGGGTGGTCAGTGCTGTCACCATTTAGAACTATACACCTTCTCTGGTTTTTCTGTATCACTTGCTTGGTGTCTGGAGCCCTATAATTCTGAAGCTACATAGCCGGGAATCCTTACGTACTTAGCACGCTTATAATCTCATACATTATTTGTGATATTTCTCAAATATTACACCAGAATGTGCCGTTATTCTTTTCCTTCTTCCAAGATTTTTTTAACCATCTGGTTAAAAAAATGATCTGATTTAACTTGTCTTTGAAGCGAATTATAAGCACCTTTCTACAGCTAACTGGGTTTGTCTGCAGAAGAAGATTGATTAAGTAGAACACCTGCAGAGATGTCCTTTCTAAAGGCAAGGTGGGAGTGTCACCTGTAAATCAAGCTAAGACTCTGAGAAAAGTGTAAAGTTTAAAAACCTGTCTTTTTCATTGTTCAATGCGACCGATGCCAGATAGTGGCCGGTGTCTAGACAGAAGGACTCTCTCTAGTCAGTGTTAGGTTTCCTGGTGTCATCCTGATGAAAAGTGTGCTATTTATCTGTGAAGTGAACAATAAAAGCACCATTTTTTCAGCAATTTGTTAGTGTATGTATCACCAGAAATGTGCCCATGTCACAAGTGGTGTCAGAGTTGCAGGAAGTGACCGAACATAAATTATACACAAAGCAATGAATGGCAATGATGCTATTTCCTTCTTTTGGATATCTGTAGAGTGTGTACAGAGTTACAATCTTTTCAGCAGATGGTTATGAGAGATGCAGATCTGATGGTAAATCATGTAGGCGTGTACCTATGAATCGGCATGATCATCGGGTCTTTCAGTCAATGGTAAAAATCGTTACAGAAATCGCATCTGAAGTCAGATTACATAAGTGTGTGTATGTACCCAGTTTAACATATCAACATATGGCTGATTAAAAAAAAAACCTGCTACATACCTGTTAATACACTGCACCCACTCAGTAACACCAGAAACCATAAATGGAGGACCGTATAGGGACAATTTCTTAGGATCTAAGGCACATGCCATAAGTCCCTGTAAATTTAGGTTCATGTCA